>NC_051156.1:134549839-134714839 GCF_013339745.2 Dermacentor silvarum | reverse complement strand
TCTACTATGTATTGCTACTGTTGTATGCATAATACAGATTGACTGATTGATTAAAGGTGCGCATTCTCTTCTTACTTTTACAAGGCGTTCCAGACTTGTAAATCGCAACCTATGGACCAAATCGTAAGTACAGTCTTTCCTGCGTTCCATGCTGCGGGCTTGCTTGTCTTCGTGTGCAATAGAGGACACATAACCAAGAAAAAGATCAAAGTGCTCAAAGCGATCTGCGTTCGATAAATGGAATGATTACATGGCATATCCACCCAACAGATGATCGATTTTCATTAATTCGATCGGCGCACCAAATACGCGTTTAACTGAATTGATAATTCCCGTTAAATTAATTTCAAAATGATAGGCATAGATACATACACTTGTCGAACTTCATTTGCTCACGAAAACGTTCTTTGCTTTTCGGATCTTCTCTTTTTCAGTGCACATGCGTATGTGGGAGGTTTTCGACTCTTTAACATCATGACCCTTACGACTGTATAAAAAAATAAAAAGAAAAATTTTGTTTTTATAGACAGCAGTGCACTCGTAGTGGGACGAAATACGTGAAGCGTTATTTGTAGTTCCTTGTGTGTCACTGCGGTAAATACATGTTTCGGTACAGACGCTGTGGCCAAGGTGATCCCTACTGTCCGTAGACAGACAGACAGAGATATAGGGAGAGAGAGAGAGAGAAAGAGAGAGGGGGAGAGAATAATTTATTTAAGTTATGATTATCAGTCAATCTGGGGCCTGTAGGGAATGGGTAAGCGGAAAAGAGCTAGGTATGGGCTACTATGGACGCTTCGAACGCGAAGCTCCATTGTGAGTTGAGCGTCTCTTTCACGTTAACTCGTGGTTGGACCCATTCCTCAAATGATGCCACCTCCTTAGGCTGGTACATGCCCTGGAATGCACTGAGTCATTCACATTCCCATAGGAGGTGATGGACGTTTGGAGTGGCCTCTCTTGAGTATGCATAACATTTGACTTGCAGTAATGATTGCGGGCGGTCGGGCTCATTGTGCAGTCGGAGCCACATCCATAAGGCGATGATGCCACCTGCGATTCCGTACCCTGCTCTTGCCTTATTTATAAGGACTTGGGTTCCTCGAGATAGTCCTCTGGGAGCAAGGTCACCTGGATCCAGGATCGCAGCCAGGAGGTGTTCGCTACGGCGTTTCTGGAGGCAGCGCGGTTCCTCTTACGGTCCATGCTGTAGAGTATCCCGGGACGTAGAGTAGCTGATGAGTTGGGAGCAGTGAATGAGTCGTGCCTCGCTCTGCAGTTCGTGGGCCCGCTTCTTGCCGTGGTTTGCAGCATGGCCCGGCACCCACTTGATGGTATTCTTGTGACCCATATGGCACCGAATGTCGCGCTGGACACGATGATTGCCTGTACCAGGATGGGACTGATTTTAGCTTGAGATTCTTTTGACGAGGTGAAGAAGTTTATGCCACTTAGGCTGAAGTGGTCGAAATGATTTCATTGCTCCTTCCTTCTCGCTCACAGAAACCCGTATTATTCGTATCCAGCCTTCCTGAGCTCGTTTGTGTTCTTTGGCACTAATAGAGAGTCTCACCTTGGCTTGCTACCTTTGCGCTCCCGTGATGTGTCTTGTCTGTGGACACATGCATTACCGTGGGAGCGAGAGATTGCGCCAACACCATTAGGGCTTCCTGGATATTGCGAACGAACTTAAAAGTGGTACAGTGGTCTGTCGCTCATATCCAGATCGTTACGTCACCGGCATAAGCCGTGAAGTGGCTACCATCCACATGAGTAAGATATCGAACTAGTCGGGCCATTACATTTAATAGGAGCTGTGAGAAAATCGTCATTTGTGGCACTCTTGTCTCATTGCGATAAATCCTTGCATCCAGACGTCCGGAGCGGATCTCAAAGGTGCAGTCGACTAAAAAACTTCTAACGAAGTGCAAAGGTAGTTTACCCGGATAGACCCTTGGAGGGCCTCGATGACAGCATGGCGAAGCATCGTGTCAACGGCTATCTTTAAATAGACAGCAACTACGATACTTGGCCGCTTGGTGTATCTCGAATTGAGCATGCGCCTCAACAAGTACAAACAGTCATGAGTTGCCAGGTTGGGATGGAATTCCGTCTAATGAGGGTGGAACAATGCGTTTCCCCGCTCTAGGTGGTGCAGCAGACGATTGGTCACCATTCACTCGATTAATTTACACACTTTACGTTAAAGAAAGGCATAACGTTGAATGAGTAAAGTTGCCGAATCTGTCCAGGTAAGATAAGTGTCCATACCTTACCATGATCAAGAACCCCGAAAGGCCACATGGAGAAATGCGGAAGAAACGCTGGGTAGCGACCATCACATCCTGGTGCAATTGCAATTTCGCTTATGCGTGAGCGCATAAATCGGATCCAATTGACGGATTGTACGGCATTTCGCAAAACGCGAGTGCAAAAAAAAGGAGGATGTCCCACCGCCACCATATGGACGAACGAGCTCAAAAAGTATACCAGAAAAAATTCGAAGCGGATGCAACTCACTACGGAAAATCCGGTGGTGGATCCACATCTCGTGCGTATGTGGGACGCTCGTAGAGGCCTTCTGAAAAGATGGCGCAATCAAAACATAATAAAAAACTAAAATTGCGCATAGCGGCCTTTAGACCGCAGACGGAAGAATACGCTACGGCTTTGGTGCGCCGATATCGGCAGCAAATGTGCGCCAGCCTGAGCGGAAAGCTGAGCACGTCGAAAACGTGGGCAATACTCAAACATCTGTTGCACCCAACAAAAAGCAAGAAACAAAACTCGCACACAATCATACGCATGTTTCGCAACCAACCGGGGCCGCACGAAGAAATTCTGCGAGAGCTAGAGGCAAAATAGATCGGCGACCACTACGGAAACAATAAGCATCCATACCAAACTATAGTAAGAAACCAAATGAAGATCGAGATAGCCCATTTGAAACGCCAGAAGTCTGGACAGCGCTTTACTTCATAACTCGAAACACAGCACATGGACAAGACGGGCTTACAAATAAAATCCTCAGAAACATGGACGATGACTACATAGAAGAACTAGCGACTTTCTGTAAGAGCCATTGCGAAGCAGGAACACTACCAAAGGAGTGGAAGCACGCCCATATAGTACTAATACCAAAACCGGGCAAGCCTCCAGGGCTCACCAACATGCGACCCATATCCTTAATGTCATGCCTCGGGAAACTTTCCGAAAATGCAGTGCTCAATCACCTGAAGCCTCACGTGGATGACACGGGTTTCTTTCTTTACACATTGCACTGCTTCAGGCCGCATTTTTCTTTCAACTCATGACGTACTGCTCCAATTCAAGGAAGAAGTACTGGAACATGTCACCATACAAGGATAATGCATACTCGCACTGGACCTTAAAGGAGCATTTGACAACGTAGCTCATGAGGCCATCCTAAAAAAATATTATCGCGACTAAATTGCGGCCAACGCATGTACAATTATATTCGAGCGTTCTTAACGGGCCACATGACAAAGGTATGCGTGGATACTCTGAAAACAAAAACAAAAAAAAAAGTGCCAAATAGAGGCGCTCCTGAGGGATTGGTTTTATCACCTTTTCTGTTCAATATCACTATGAAAAAAAAAACATCTCAGAGCGTTTAGAGATGATCCCACACGTTCGTCACGCAGTATATATGGACGACATTGCCATTTGGATAACTCGAGGCTCGGATGGAGAACAGCAGGCGGCGGCAGACGCTGTCACCGAAAACGTCGAAGAGTGCATCATGCAATGCTCCCCAGAGAAATTCGGGCTCCTCGTCATCAAAATGTAAAGCAGAAGGAAACACACAAGTAGAGAGGCCATTAAAATACGCCTCAACCAAAAACCTGTACCCAGAGTCCAAACACTCCGCATATTAGGTGTTCACATGCAAGATAATGGTCGCAATAACCACAATGTAAGCGCATCTCAACTGCCTACAGCGTAGCTCGCATGATCGGCAGAGTGGCCAGTCGCAGACATGGCATGAAGTAAGGAGATCTACTACGCTTGACTCACATTGCCCTTATTGTCAGTAGACTCAAGTACGCGAAACTTACCTCAACCTAACATCAACACAAAACGCCCCAATAAACGTATTACTACGCAAAGCGTACAAACAAGCCCTCGGCCTTCCTTAATTAGGCACGCGAATATACGAAACTTGTATCCCTGGGCACCCACAACACCTTAGATGAACTAATTGAAGCACACCGACATGCGCAAATCACACGCCTTAACCTCACTAGAACAGGAAGAACAACTTTTCGAATGTTACGAAACCGTGACGACAACGAACCATTCAACAAGCACTCCTCAAGCCCATACATGTTTCTTTGTCAATGCGAAATTATTTACCTGGCAATTTAGTGCCTGGCATTGTGAAAATGATTGAATCCCTCCGAATGTCCTCTGCTTGCGGTGTTGAGAATATTAATTCAAGATTTCTTGAAGAAACAAAACTGTGCTCATCTCTTTTCTTGTGTAAAATATTTCAACAATCTTTGGATCAAGGTGTGGTACCTCGTGCTTGGAGAGAGGCGAAGGTGGTTCCCCTACATAAATCTGGAAGCAAACAAGCTGTGATTAATTACCGACCTATTTTTCTCACTTCTATACCATGTAAGATTATGTATGGTATACCATGTATACCATACATAATCTTTTCTAATCTGGTCACCTTACTAGAATCTAACTCATTCTTTGGCAAGTCACAGCATGTATTTAGGAAATCATACTCATGTGAAACACAGTTGCTCTGCTTTACCCATTCCTTACACGTCATTCTAGAACGTGGTTCCTGGGTCGATTGTATCTTCTTGGACTTTTCCAAGGCCTTTGACAAGATTAACCACCACCTATTACTCTACAAGCTTAGCAGCCTAAACAATGACGGCAGAATTCTTACTTGGATTGAATTTTTTTAAAGCCATCGCTCACAGTACGTTGTTGCCAATAATTGCACCTCACCGTCGTGTTCTGTTACCTCTGGCATGCCCCAAGGCTCTGTATTGGGGCCTTTACTTTTATTAATCTATATTAATGACCTACCCGACTGTATAAGCTCCTCAATTCACCTCTTCGCAGATGACTGTGTTGTTTACCACGAAATTTCAAGTAACCTAGACGTTAGTTCACTGCAAAACGATATCTCTAATATTGCTCATTGGTGCAGAACTTGGCACATAGAACTTAACACTAACAAATGCAAAGTTTTACGTGTTTAACGCACTAACAGACCCTCTGCTAGCTATACCCTAAATAACGCTACTCTAGAATCTGTTAGTTCTTATAAATAGTTGGGAATTCATATCACAACTGATCTCAGCTGGAAACATCACTTATTAACAATGGTAACCGTATGCTAGGGTACCTACGACGTAACTTTAGTAGAGCTCCTGCAAGTGTGAAACTAACAATGCATAAAACACTAGTGTGCTCAAAACTTGAATACGCATGCTCCATTTGGGACCCCTTTCAATCGCACTTAACTTATTCACTTGAAATGATACAGAGCAACGCATCACGTTTAATATTATCCAACTACAATCGTACTAGCAGTATCACGTCGATGAAACGCACCCTTTTCTTGCCGTCACTTGTTTCACGTCGCAAAGCATGTCGTCTTACACTTTTCCATAAGATATACCATCATCCAGTTCTGAAAACCCAGTTCGTTACGACCCCATCTTATCGTTCAGTACGCTTAGATCACCACCATAAGGTACACGTTACTACTTGCCGCACTAACACTTCTTTTTATTCTTTCGTCCCACGCACGTCCAGTGACTGGAACCACCTTCCCTCAGATATTGTTTCCATTTCTGACCATGATCAATTTTGTGCAACCATTTACACTCTCCTATTTGATGACGCATGAAGTGTTTTTTTCCTTCTTCTTAACGCGGTTCTTCGCATTGTATCTTCATTCCCACTTTTGTTGTATTAGCCTAACATTGTCTCGTTCTGTGTATTGTAGATGTCATTAGAATTGTACATATTATTACATTTTCTATTTTGTTTACTATTTATGTACCCCACTCCCCTCTGTAAAGCTCTGTGCGCTTGAGGGTAAAATAAATAAATAAATAAATAAATAAATAAATAAATAAATAAATAAATAAATAAATAAATAAATAAATAAATAAATAAATAAATAAATAAAATGACGGTGGCCCGTATTCCGCGTCACATGCACCCTGAGTATCTATTGGGCAGGAGAAAAGCACGGAGGCAAAGCAACCGAAAGAGGATACGGCACTCTCTCCACTGCTTGCTGGACAGATGCGGCCAAGTGCCCGAATTTTGAGCGCATGGTAATCAGCATGGCAGGACACAGACACGAGGAACTGGCATCCGCCTCCGTTCCTACGCACAACGTCGTCGCAGCAGAAGAGGCCGCCATAGCTCTCGCCATCTCGGCATCGAGACAGAATGAGTTAATATATCCTCACTGATTGTTAATCAGCATGTCGAGCCTATACGCAAACGGCCATCTGCATAATGTAGCATGCGATATCTTCAAGCGCCTCAACGAAATATACCGCACCACGATAATCTGGACACGAGGACTCGAATACATAAGCGGAAACCATCGTTATCACATGATAGGCCGAGGTCACTGCAACCGGGCACTGCAAGAGACGACCAAGGACCCCAGTCCACAAACACTACACACTTATTATAGTAAGTGTGTAGTAAGTGTGTAGTGTACATATATCATATACTATAGTACTATATACTATAGTAAGTGTGTAGTATATCATATATCATGTATGTGAAGTATATCATATGATATACTTCAACACTACCGCCTTTCGAGAAGAACAGCCGCCGTGGTTGCTTAGTAGCTATGGTGTTGGGCTGCTAAGCACGAGGTCGCGGGATTGAATCCCGGCCATGGCGGCCGCATTTCGATGGGGGCGAAATGCGAAAACACCCGTGTACTTAGATTTAGGTGCACGTTAAAGAACCCCAGGTGGTCCAAATTATCCCGGAGTCTCCCACTACGGCATGCCTCATAATCAGATCGTGGTTTTGACACGTAAGACCTCCATAATTAAAAAAAAATTCCAGAAGAACGATGTGACCACCACACCCATTCCTCACCAGAGCTGAAGCCATGGCCTCGAGGCCACTTCACACCAACACTTATCCTCACCTCACGCTCCTCCACGCAATGTACCCCATCTTTTATCAGCACCTTTGCCCTTTCTGTATAGACAGACTGTACAGAACGAGCTACCGTATGCCATTCCACATGGCCCTGGCAAAAAAAAAAAAAAGAAAACTAAAAAATCCGCCGCGGGGGCTCTGGACTGAAGGCTCCACCACCACGGGGATACGCGCCTCTCCGTGCCCCATAAAAATAAAGTTTCTTTTTCTTTCTCTCTCCAGATATGAAAAAGAAAAAACAAAATTGAAATTTCTTGCGTGATTTAATACACAAATCAGCGATGATGAGCCATTTTCGTGTTAGTCGTCAACCGTGAGATATAACGATGACAGCTTCTAGGAATTTACAGGACCCTTAAAAAATGACAGTTGTTCGGTATCACTGTTATGTATGACCCCTATATGTCACTGCTATCCACTGTTAGTAGTCGGTTTGAATGATAACAAGTACATTATCGGTGCCACTGCTTCGCCTTGTCTAAGATCCTCATCAGCGGTTCATTTCTTTTTCCGAACAAGGTCATGTGCGTGGGACGTGAAACGGTGAGTGCATACGCGAAAGGCGTCGTCATTATTGTAGTTAGTAATAGTAATCCTATCTATAGTCTCACATTTTGCAGTCGAGGGTTCGTGGACATATAGAGTTTTCTGCAAAAAATTGCAAGATATGTACTCTGGCGCGTGCACCTGCGGGAGTTGCAAGAGTGGTGGTTCAGATAGCACGGATATGATGGACAGTACGTAGATTTGCCTAAACTTCAGCCTTCTGGCTTCAAACGGCATTGCACCATATTCCAAATTGATCGTTTTTTAACGAAATATTGCAGCAGCCGGAAACAGGTCTTGAAGATCAGGTTTTGGACATTCCGTATTAAAGCCAATAAAGGGAGGTATAGCGTAGAAAATAAACTCGTAAGAACGTCTGAAGTCACAAGTACGAAGATTAGCATTCTGAACAGCATTCTTAACAGCATTCATTCTTAACCGGCGAGAAAATATATTTTGGCCCGCCTTACAATGTGGGCGGTATCGGGTCACTTGGCGCTGCACTGCCGAGACTGCGGTTGTAATCGGGACTTTGAACGGACCACGGCTTAGTGCGAAGATGCAGAAACAAAACAGCGCGGGATATAATTCGAGGTTGCGAGATAAAGAAGGCTGTTATCTTGCGTGTCCGTGCCCCGACCATTGTATTATCAACAAATAAACCCGTGTACCCACAAAAAGACAGATAATTACATTTGTTATCATTAGCGGATGACAGTAATGTGGTAGCCTGTGATTATCCTCTTTTCTTTCAGTCATCTTGTCTTATATGGATGGGTACATGGCCTGAATTGGCGATGTGCCCTCAATGAAACTGTTAGTTAAAAGTCGGCACTTTATCCTGTCTCTTAGTTTTCCTACGCGTTGCATGTGATGTTACGAAGAATGCATCACCAGCTATCCGGCCAGCAAACATTGTTGGAAAAAAATTGAGTTTCGGCCCTTTGGGCCGAATACCCGCAAGTCTGCACCTTGACCGACTGCGCTAAACATATAGCGAATTATGTGCTTTTGCTATGCAGCCTCATTCACTAATACATTCGCATATTCACGCTCCTTTATTCTTTTTTTTCAGGGAGTAAATTCGACGGTATTGGTAAGTCATCCAATCCGCTTGCATATTGCGAATACAGTGACATTTGTTGTACTGGTAGCACGCAGTTTAGTATAGGCCTTGTGATCAAACAGAAATGACAACTGCGTAAGGTTTCAAAGACCAGCTGAACAGATGTTCACAAATTAAATGAAGAATATTGACATCATTGCCCATTGAATTGTACTAGCGTTTAATTCCAGCATTCCTGAACTCCGCTTTGTTTTCACAATATGTTATGACTCATACGCGATAAAGTGGACACTACTACTAAACATCTGTTCGGTCGTCTACATGTATGCGGCTGGTGGCAGAATATATGTGTTGGCCGATAATTGTGAAGCAGATTCTTAGTTAACATCAGAGATACCATGTAAGCAAAAATCTGCTCTACAATAAAGTCTGTGCTGGATTTAAGAACTTCTTGAATTAGGCTACTTGGTCAGCAAGAGTCAGCAAAAAGCTGAAATTTCACACTATGTTGAAAAAACAGGAAAGTCAGCGAAAACTTTCCGCGCTTAATTGACTACATCATTGAAGCTAATGCGGACCCAATAATGGGCGAATTCTGGAGAAGTAAAATTCTGCTGGCTAGATTAACTACAATTTGACTTGTTCTTTTAAGTGAAGTAATTCTCACTCAAATAATTTAAGCGCTCTTCTAAGGGCATGCCTCTACATTTCACGTGTATATTACAAATAGGGAGTGTTTCAGGCAGAGGTTCTCTTTGACTGCCACTCTCGAGATAACTTACCAGCATATTATAAAGTTCATCACCATGCTACTTCTACATAAATTAAGCATCTTGTACATCGACCTCATAGTGCTTGACTGGATCCTCGCATTTCTTACTTCTCACACACAATTTGTTACTGCTAACGAAGATAACTCTACTGAGGCCACAGTAGACTCTGATATTCTTCAAGGATCTGTGCTTGGTCCACTACTTTTTGGTATAAAATTAATTATACCTTTATTATATATTTGCGTGACAACAATTATTGAAGAATTTGTCTTGTCCCGGATGACTTTTGTAAAACTACTGACGATTCCGGTGTATATTTTTTACAGTTTGACCTGAACAGCATTCTTAACTGGTGTTCTACTTGGCATATGGAGCTAAATATTAGGAAATGCAACTTAATGCGAATTTCACATGCGAATATTGCATGTCCCACCTATTACCTTAATGACATTCCCCTTGAAAATGTATCATCTTACCGGTACCTAGTATACACGTAACTCGCAACCTTACTTCGAGCAGTCACATGGATTATATAGCATCTAAAGCTAACAAAGCTTTAGGGTATTTCCGAAGAAAACGCCTAGGGTATTTCCGAAGGAATTACGTTACTGCAAACAGCAGTTACGCTGCGGTTATCCATCCACCGCTACGACGGAGAGCGTCTTATTTTTCCGGGGTCGTACGCTACATAACAGAGAGTATTGGCGGGAAGCTTTTTTGTTTGTTTAAATACTCATATCTGCGCTGAAGTACTTTACTATCCTACTGCGCGTCGTTCAGCGCTGATCGAGGATTGTGCTAGACTGGGGACGTATGTGTTCAGCTGGTTTCCCAGCTTATAATGGTTGATAGGAGTAGAAGTTTGCGTGCATGGAGTAGTGGTTATAGCGTTTGCTTGAGACCGTGTATTCGCTAATTGAGTTTCTCGCAGCACCGCGCAACGTTATTTGGATTTTTGAGAGTCGTTGGAGATTCTTGCGAACGGATGAAAACGTCCGGCCCATTTCCTAGCTCATTAAGTACTGTTCGCATGTAAATAAATAAAGTTCCGGTTTACCGCTTTAGTTCCAGCGACACCGGTATATACTTGGCCTCAATCAATGTTCCCCTTAGGGATCTAAACACACACACACACACACACACACACACACACACACACACACACACACACACACACACACACACACACACACACACACACGCACACACACACACACACCAATGAAATGGAGCCGCAGTATCATATTTCAATTACAAAAGTCATGAGGGAGGTATTGACCCGAGATTGCACCAGGAAGGCCAATTCCTGTGCTGGTGAGAGAATATCTTTGCTGGAGCTCAGTGGGCCTTCCTAATTTGGTGGCGCCTGGAATAGAATAGCCCCACCGACTCTCGGCAAACTTTTTTGCTGGTTTCAGGCGCCACACTAAGCTTGAAAACTGTGGTGGTCTGGTCGTGGATTCGAACTTAGGGCCTTGATCATAGAAATTAGATGCTTTACCTCTACTCCACGGCACCACTTCGAATGACAGGGGTAATGGAGATCACTGGGAGAGGCCTCCATCCTGCAGTGAACTTAAAAAAAAAAGAAATATACTGATGATGATAATTATTACATTACCAAACTTTCGTGTAATTCTCTTTTCTCATTACGCCCTCACAGAGTTGCCTGAGCGGGGTGATGAGCAGTTCCAGCACGCAGTAGGGCCTGCTCCACGAGTTGTGTAATTTCGAGCGATGCCCGGCCTTCTGCTTTCAGCCAAGAATAAAGGCATCTATCTAATCCAGCATTCTGAGGCTCCTTTCGGTGACAGCGCGCACGAAAAGCAAGTCACACCTGGTCTTCAACGGCTTCTCCTGTACTGCTCTGCCCGAGAAATTATGGCTATAATCCTTTGGCGCGCGCATTCGCCGCCTTACACGACGCCTTAGTAAACAATGGTCATCGAGCTCCGACGATCAGAAATCATCAGTCCGCAGTCAGAGGAAAGATGGATGTGGCACACAATGATATATAAGACTTTTCGGCTCTCATACGGGAGCCTCATTCGCAATCAATCAATCAATCAATCAATCAATCAATCAATCAATCAATCAATCAATCAATCAATCAATCATTCAATCAATCAATTTGATTGTGAACAAGACTCTATACGGGAGCAGAAACGTCTTCTCATTGTTATTGAAGTTTGTGACCCGCCCTGGTTGCTTAGTGGCTATGGTGTTGGCTGCTAAACACGAGGTCGCGGGATGGAATCCCGGCCACGGCGGCTGCATTTAGATGGGGGTGAAATGCGAAAACACCCGTGTACTTAGATTTAGGTGCACGTTAAAGAACTCAAGGTGGTCCAAATTTCCGGAGTCCCGCACTACGGCGTGCCTCATAATGAGATCGTGGTTTTGGCATGTAAAAAACCCCATAATATAATTTTTTAAAATCAAGTTTGTGGTCGGCGTCCCTATTTTTGAGTATAATTAATGGGGACCTCACGAGTTTTTGTCCGACTCATGGCATCATTAGTGCGCATATTCCTGCTTTCGGTATTTTTTAATAATTTGCTTTTACATTTTTATCGGGATTATGATTACTAAAGGATTGAATTTCCTACGGTTTTATATTGTATGTGCTGGATGTAGGTTATTTTTTTCTTCAATACTGCATTGTGTAGCTACTACAGCAGTGTCTAGCGGTTACAGGACGTCGTCGGGAGGTTAATCGCTTCTTTAAGTACTTAACAGCGCGCAGGGTCATGTATAGCGCGAATAAATAAATAAATAAATAAATAAATAAATAAATAAATAAATAAATAAATAAATAAATAAATAATAAATAAATAAATAAATAAATAAACTAACGCAGGAACTCATTTGGGAGTTGTCTAAGTATGCGTAAGCATTGTGCCACTTGGTCATCTCCACGCAGCCCGGTGCCATTATCAATTTTTTGAAACTTGATCCGGCCAGTATAAATGCTTATCAACCCTTACCGGTTGTTATAAACCTTAACGGTTCAATCCCGGGCTTATCAACCCTTATCGGTTGGTATCAACCTTATCGCAATCGATTCGATCCTTATCAACCCTTATCAACCTTATCAAGCATGATCCGACCATTATTAACTCTTATCGGTCCTTATCGGACTTGATCCGACCCTTATCGGTGCTCATGAACCTTATCAGAATTGCTGCGAGCATTGTAAGACCTTATCGCTGTTTAGCACCTTTTCCATCCGCATCGAGCGATTATCAACCTTGATGAGACCCAAATAACCCCTAACACTCCTTATCATCCTTTTCAACTGATTGACTGCTTATCTGTCTGTGTTGCGACGTGAAGAGCATGAGCCCTCAGAGATCACTGGCATTTCGGTCGGGGAAGGAACACCCCCAACGGAATCCGATAAATCGAAAAGCACATCCCAGAAAAGAATCCTGAAAATTCTGCACGCTTTCCCTGGCGATGACGCGGCTCTAATCGACCTTTTAGCAGCATGCTATCTCAACAGGGATAAGGAGGACAACGTGTACATAGGATATAGCGGAGAGGCAAATGCATCCTTAGACGAGGACTTCACGGAGGCGGAGGTTCGTGCCGCACTCTACCAACTACGCACGACCTCAGCCGCTGGGAAGGACAAAATTACAAACAAGGTGCTCAGAAATCTGGATGATCTATCAATTACAAACATCACCAAATCATTCAACATTGGTAGGAGGGCACCTCGCACAAAAATGGAAGGATGCCAAGGTAATCTTCATTTCGAAACCCGGGAAATAACTTTGAAAACTTGAGGTCAATTTCTCTGATCTTCTATTTATGGAAGGCAATGGAACATGTGGTCCTCAACACGCTAGTGGATCACGCAGAAATTAATCAGCTCTTTCCGGCGACCATGATTGGTTTGCGACCTAAATTATGCGCGCAGGACATCCTCTGCCAAATTCAAACAGACATTCTGAATCAGGTACCCATCCGTGTGACGAGAACAATACTCGGCCTTGACATTCACAAAGCCTTCAAGAACGATTCGCACAGGGCCGTGCTCGAAAGCCTTTCTAGGATGAACGTTAATTGGCAACACGGCCTTTAGGTACGCCTTTACCATCCTCAAAGGGCGCACCATTAATCTACATATGGGGGAGTTCAAAAGCGACGCACACCATGGAACTAGGAACACGCGGCACGCCACAAGGTGCCGTGCTTTCTCAGTTTCTTTTCAATGTCACTATGAGAGATATATCCGCCCATCTTAACACGAGCCCCCACATCAAACATGTAATATACGCCGACGATGTCACAGTCTGCTCCTGCACTAGGTCGGACGGTGAAATCAATGAGTCGTTGCAGGCGGCGGCGAATTTTGTGCAAGAGCACGCATGTCGAAACGGCTTAACCTGCTCGCCGAAAAAGTCCGAGTTGCCCATCATTCGGAATAAAAGGAAAACGGGCACATATTCCGATATGTCTTCTCACATTCACGTAGAAGTTGACGGGAACCCGGTCCCGCCAGTGCCCAAAATTCTGATACTTGGACAATGGGTGCAACACATGACGCACAATCACGAAGTCATTAGTCAGACGACAGTCAGGTAGCTAAATAACCTCCTCAGAAGGGTGTCGAGTAGGCGGCATGGCGTAAAATAAAAAGAAGCAGATCAACACAGGCCTTCCTAATCAGCAGGATAGCTTACGTGTGCCCATACCTGCATCTTAGGAAAGCTTACCTGGACAAGATCAACAGTATCAACCACACAGTCTATAAACAGGCCCTTGGATTGCAAAAAAAAATGTGGTTGATCCCTCTTATATAGGAATCGGTATAGAACACGAAAGTGAAACGTGTCTTCACAGAAGTAGTGTAATGTTTATTGCACATTGATATATAATGTCTATTGGTGTTTTGTGGCTAAAGCGCCCTTAGGCGTTGATGCACCCACGCTGACGCCTGGTGGCACGTCTCCTCCATCACGACTACCAACGTCGATGACCATGAGCAACCGTCGTGCATATGGAAGCTGCACTACGCTGCACACGCTAGCACAACGCGAAAGACGAAGCACGTAACTGACACACTAATACAACGCGCAAGACAAAGCACGTAACTGAATCGTCACCGAGTCAAATCAGCGCGTACAGCGCGTCGTAATTGCAGCCTCCGCGATCAACTTCAGAAACATTTTCAGAGCTAATTGCGGAGGCCACGCTCCGCTGTGCTGAGTACGGTGAACGCCACCTAGGTGGCGTTGGTAGTGCTTCTTGATGCCAGCGTCCCTTCGAATGCTGGCATCGAGGCGTCGTAGTGCTGAGACCACCGAAGCGTTCACTGTCGGTATAGTGCCTAGAATATACTTACTAGTGTGCCGACCGACGGGCGTTTCCAATGGGAGACGCTGGCACCGCCGGTGATGCCTTCCGCCGGAGCCCACCAGACGGCGACACTGTTTGGGACCGTGCTAACCGAGCGGCGCATCACGCGTCGCTTGCGCTTCGGATGCACTTCGGATGCGCGTTCGTAAGCGCAGTCGGTTGCGGCGCGTTGTAGCTTTCGAGCAAGTAGCATGTGGTGCCTCCGCATGTCATTGCTGGGTTTCTTTTCTGTGCGCGTGGTTCGCACTTGTGTCTGTTCACGGACGGAACCGAGATGTCGTCGCAGAAAACGAGGCGTAAACACAGCACCTGTTTTGTCCCATATTGTACAACTGGATAGCGCTCAAACAACGAGCAAGTCTCATTATTCAGCGCGCCTGCTGACCCAGAACGTTTTGCCGAGTGGGAGAAGAATATAAGAGGGCAGATCGAAGGCTAACTCTGGCGGCTGTCGCTTGTGAGAAACACTTTAATAATTGCTACATTGAGCGCTCGTTCAAAATTAGTCAACGGTGTTTCGCCGCCCATAAAAATGTGCCCTGTTTAATTACCGTCATTTATGGTAATTAGTTACAACTTGGTGTGAATTTAGCATTTGTGGGCATGTCTCGCATATAATGCTTTACTGTGGAAAAAGGTTACACTTCTTCGGAAACCACATATTTATTTATTGGCATTTTTCGCAGAAACACCCCGTATCGTGTAGCGTTATAATGACAACTGTGCATACGATCGTTTGTAAGTGCAACGAAATCATTTTCTTTCGATTACGCTTTGCACCTCAACCAACGCTCCGCAGAGCGAAACGGGCTGGGACAGCCCATTGGCGTCTGTCGCACACGCGCGCGTTGGCTAGAGACGCCGCTCGGCATAGCACGGTCCGTACGGCTATCGCCGTCTGGTGGCCGCCGGCGGAAGGCATCATTCTCCGTGCCACCGGAAAGCCCGCGGTCGGCACACTAGTAAGTATATTCTAGGCACTATAGTGCGCGTTAGTGTCATAATGCAGTACTTCTCTTTTCTGCTCGTAGGCGGCGGCCCCTCCCCGAGCAAGAGCGCGGGTACACGGAGGAGTGTTAGATATATAAGGCGCGTCTGTGTAGCTCTCTGCAAATGCGTTTGTGGCGCAATGATCCTCAATGATCATCAGGAGCCTGGCACCAGGTAAGTATGCAATGGGTTAAACGCTCGGCGATCTATCGTCGCGGACCGAGAGGTCGTGGGTTCGATTTCCAAATTTTGCATGTTTGTGGAACTTTTTCTTCTGGTTTCTTTCTTTGTATTATGTTCTATGACGTATTTCCGTGACGGAAATACGTCAGTGAAGTCTTGGTGGACCCCGGCATAAAACACTTTCGTGTTAAAATGAACCAACAGAGATCGGCTACTAGCTCTTGGAATTCACAATGCGGTAGAGGAAATCACTGAAGCACAGACATGGTCAGAGATGATCAGACTATCTGGAACTGCCGCAGGACAGGAAATACTCTGCGCCCTAGGGTACAATCGCGTTTTAGACATCCCGCGTCACTGTCGAATTCCTAATCACATCCGCGCCAAAATTACTGTTACCCCTCTCCCTCCAAACATGGGAAAGGACAACACGGATCGACGTAAAGCCAGGGCGTATGCGCTCCAGCGAGGTCCTAAAAATAAACCGACCATATACGTGGACGCCGCTTGCGAGGGCAGTGACCGTTGCACAATCGCTGCTGTTGATGGCAGTGGTCAGACCATTAGCTCTGCCATGGTCAACACGTCCTCCATTGTGGAGGCGGAAGAGGCCGCAATTGCCATGAGCGCGTCCCTGCCTGATGTTAAATTCGTTGTGCCAGACTCTAAATCGGCCATTAGAAGCTACTCTATTAGGCCTATCGGCCCCATTGCAAGTAGACTTCTGAAATCCCAGTTCACTATTAATCTAATGTGGATGCTAGCTCATGCCGGCAACCCGGGTAACGAAGCAGCTCACCTAGTCGCCCGAGCAGCAGATAACCGGGAGGCGGGTTCGCTCGACCCGGATGGCCGGCTTGAACACATCCTCACCTATCACGAATTCACGCAATTCTACAAGGATTCGTGCAGAGCGTATCCGTTCCCGAGTACGATTCTCTCCCGGGAGCAGGCCACGACTCTACGGCGGGTGCAGACTCGATCCATGCTAAGCCCAAAAGGTTAACTGAAATTTCAAAGCAAGAGTTCAAACCTAACTGCAGGCACTGCGCAGCATTAATCGCAGACCAAGATCACATACTTTGGGGGTGCCCATGCAAACCCTCGCCATGCACGATTCTTCGACAAGCTCCCACGCTCGAGACCTGGGAGGGGGCGATCAAGACGGATGACCCAGAATGCCAAGTCATGCCGGCAGAGTGGGCTAACCGCGTCGCGGCCACATGGTCTCGACGCTAGCTCCTTTGCTAGGGTCTCACCTACTAATTTACGCCTCCAATAATGTTTACTTCTCTCTCTGTCTCACCCCAACGGAAGACGCATCCCACGACCACCGAAACGCACTGGGGATGTGGCATGTTTGACATTAAATGTTCGCAGAATAAAAATTTTCTTGATCTCTACAATGCTCCAAGTCGGCTGTACATGTAGTTTTAGAAATCAATTTTATTCCACCATCACCAAATATTTCCACAAAGCCTTCATAGGAAGTGTTCTCCTTTAACATATGCTTTATACCGCCGGTACAACGCATTTATGAGGTTCAGATACATTCACGTTCTCCAAGCTTGGGTGCTTTGCCCAGTGGCTCACACACTCGGCTTCTGAGCGTGGGGTCGTAAGTTCGAAACTCACCACTGCCGAAGTTATTCCTTTCGAATTTATTTTGTTTTATACATTAGTTTCATTATAGCGTAAGTTTCTTTCTGTCCGTCCGTCGCGTAAGACGGACGGACAGGGTTCAAGGTATATGTACGCATGGTAGCGAAGGCAGGGAGTGAATCTTCCTATACCTCCCATTGGTTCTCCTAATGACCCTTTTTGCGGAGCAGTTTCTTCTCGAGAAACGAGATGGCGCTTTCGGCGGCGTGCCATACGTTGCCTCAGAGAAAGCGCACGAATACGAAATCATCACCGCTTCTGCCCCGTTTTTGTGCCATCAGCTGTCGGAAATGCAACTGGATTTTCTCTCACGCACTGTGCTCCATTCATGCTGCAAAATGTGTAGCGGTGGATTGAAGACGTGTGCAGTAGTTCACTGCAAAAGTAGTGACTCGTATATTAGGGAATAGAATGAATATGTGTGACCAAGTTCACGAACCATTGCTACATACGGACAGCCTCTGTTGCCGGCCCTTCTCAATGTACAACTTTCATCGTGGATAAAAAAAAATCACTTATCCGCCAGCGTTGTATCCCTACCCTCAAAAGAAAAAGACTTCAACCCCAGGACGTCGGCAAGAGTGAGTACCGCTCGTTAAACAATGACAAAGGGAGTAGCGCCGCTTCTTGGTATATAGTAAGTTTCGCGCACGTTATCTACACACATCTACCCTACTCGCACGTAAAGTTACGCACACTTGAAGCAGCGCGCCAAATCATGGGTGACAGTGACTACATCAACAGCACACCAATAGCCGAAGGCGAATGTTTCCTGACGGTCCACAGCAGTAAGCGAGCTACTAGCGATACTACATATTTGTTACATGCTATTACAAAGAACAGAACAGCCACGTTCCAAGCCTTGCGTGCAGCAAGAACAAATCTATTGCAACTGAGCACACCGGCGAGCGATTGGGCAGAAAATAATCAGATAGTGACCGCATCGACGAACTCCACTGAGTCAGAAACGTGACAAGCCGCTGCTTCAAAGTATTTGCCAAATAAAGAATGAAAAGCAACACACACTGATCCTGATTCAATTCGTAAGCGGAAAGCTTGGATAGCTTGGAATACATTTATAGCCTCGTTTTTAGAACAAGCACCATATACGCTGCTCGCGCCGTCTGGACAAAGGTTAATGAGCTCCGAAAGCGCTTTTACAGGTCCTCTGAAGCTCTGGCCAAAGCTTCGTGTCGTCCACCCAGTCAGCGTCTGCGATATCTCCCGGAACAGAGGTTTCCTGAAGCGCGCCGGGCGTCATGTACAGTCTGTTTCACACTTAAGGGAAATCTCAGAGCGCATTGCATCGCGATGCGGCGAGCGCTGCAGTCGGGCGCCGGAAGCAGCTCGCGCAGGCGCAGACGCTCGCCGCATCGCGATGCAATGCGCTCCGAGATTTCCCCTAAGTGTGAAACAGACTGTACATCCATTGTAAACATGGAGGCAGCTGAGGCAAGCAATGGACGCGTTACCACGTGATCAAACATGGCAGCGCCCACGGGATCACAGCGAAAAGGGTCAATAGCAGACGCTCAGTCGATGGTAGCGCCAAGGCGCACTTCAGTTAGGCCCTAGCGAATGGATGACGGTACTACGTTGGCGAAAAAAAAGGAATAAGAAAAGGAAAAGCGGCGCGAATTTTTTAACCCTCCCCCTTTCGCTATAACATTTTTTTTCGTTTTTATGATAACGTTGTTCTGCTCGTTTATCCTTTCCCTCTTGACTTTCTTATCCGTCTCCCATGCCTCGCCTCACCCTCCCCTCATGCCTCGCGCAATGCTCTGTTTCTTTTATTTCTTTAGCTGTCCGCGGCGCGCTCTTTTTTTTTTTTTTTTTTTTGTCGCGGGCGTTATCAGACGCACCGCCGGACAGAAGAGGAGCTAGTAGCTCGCTTACTGCTGTGGACCGTCAGGAAACATTCACCTTCGGCTAATGGTGTGCTCAGTTGCGATAGATTTGTTCTTGCTGCACGCAAGGCTTGGAACGTGGCTGTTCTGTTCTTCGTAATAGCATGCAGGGGCGTAGCCAGAAATTTTTTTCGGGGGGGGGGGGGGGTTCATCGGCCCGACCGGGGGGGGGGGGGGTAAGCGTCTGCTTTCCTCTACGTGACGTGATCGATAATAAATATCGGTAGTTTAAGCACACTCTATGCATGTATACCCCCCCCCCCCCCTCGCGTGTGTGTGTGGCTGTGTGCTTGTGAAGAAATTAAGTAAAAAGTAATGTAAGCTCAGTAAAATACAGTAAGTACGACAGGTACAGTGGGCGTTTGGAGCAACCGTCTCTGATCGCGCCACTGAATGGACCAGTCTTCGACAACGCATCATTGAGACGACCCGCCCGATCGGAGAAGGCATCATTAATTGTTAATCTCCGTTAAGCGTAGATGGCGTCGTCCTCGTCGGGGCGAAGTGCGTTTCACAGGTCAAGGACGGCTATACATGTGAAAATGCACGTGTTACCAGGCTATACCTACTCCCATAGCAATAGCTTGTTCGCTGCGTCTTTGCGCTAGAAAACTTAAATACGCGCAAAAACGAGTAATGCTTTTTTTTACGAAGCTTTCGTCGCCTTGCATTTCCTGCGGCAAGTGCATGGGCCGCTGTGTCTTCCGCTGTGTGCGAGCGTGCAGCCGTCATTTGCCTTTATGTCAACAGATTCAGAATTGTACAGAGTATTTCACCGCACTGCATAGTTATGGCATGTGTACGCATTTTAAGTAGTGCGTGCGAGTCATTTCTGCTTCACTTAGGCCGGTGCAAACAGGAAGCGGCCTTGCACCTCACAGAATCTCGACTGATTGGTGTGCTAGTGATGCAGGAATGAACTCCGGTCTTGTTCAGTGCATAGTGCACATAATCAATTTCTCAGGACGCGTGAACTCCGACGAGAACTGTCAGCGCCTGCAACAAGAGTTTACTTACGCTGTACTGCGCACAGCAGTAATCCATGCTTGTCGGCTGTCTGTTTCGTGCATTCTGTTGCGAGTAGGTGGAATTTCACTGCTGGCATCAACCCTTTCGTGTGTACATTGCTGGTTTGGGATTCCACAACACAACAGCAACTACCAGACTTTCGTAATTGCTGGTTTGGGATTCAGCAACACAACAGTAACTACCAGCCTTCCGTAGGGGCGCAATCGCAAACGAGAGATGTTTTGCGCTGCAGACTATGGCTACGTTCACACTTGGGAAGCGGCAAGCGGGTGGAGAGGCCAAAGCGGCCGGAAAGGCCAAAGCGGCCGGAAAATCTTTTCCGCGCATGTCCAAGTTCACATTTGTTTTGCTACCACCGCGGCCACCGCTGCCGCTTTCGTCCACATCCATCTATAGTCTGCGTACGTTTGTCGGCGTGGTGGCGCTCATTATCGCATTATTTCGAGCGGTATGTTCATTCACTGACCCACCCGTCATCAAAAGTGATCATCTTGCGCAATTTCGCGTGTCATCTGCGACCTTCGGTAAGTTCCTCGTTGGCGTTCTGTAATTCTCCTCAGACGGGCGCGGTAGCGCTGTGTCACAGGTTGCTGCCTAGGCGTGATTATATTTCTTTAATAGCTTTTATTTAGAAGTTGTAATAACATTTCATCATTTCGTATTATTGTCGGCGCCTCCAGGACACCAAAGCTAAAACCCGGGCTGGCCCTTGTGTTGAGGCTCGTAGAAGCCTGCGCGTCCTACGTGAGACCTACGCTCCCAATCTATCGTCGCGACGAGAAAAGCACCCCGCGACTTCTGCAACATACCGTGCACGTGCGAGGAGAATTATGGAGCGCCAACGAGGAATCTGCCTAACTATTGTCTGTCATGGAAGTGGAAGAAGAAATGGCTTTTAAACTTCTACCTACTTGTTTTCTAGAAATGGACAATGAATAAACGGAAGAAAACCTCGGAAACGGCAGTGGTGGGTTCGCCTGGCTTTGGTAAAGTGTAAGAAGTTGGGTCACGCCAAGGCTTCGTTGACGCACCTCCGGTCGCGCGACGTTGAATACTATCGCGAGTATTGCTGACAGTACGTTTTAGTACTTCTCTTGTCGTAGAGCAAGGGGTGGTTCTTGATCGCGTCGATCAGCATTGCAGCCTACACTTTTGGTGCCATGTTCAATGTTACGACTGGAAGTTTACATGCTAGTGTAGCTTCCGGTCGAGCAGAACGACTTTCCGCCACGTTTCCGCTTCGCCATGGCGAAAAAATTGGTCCGAGACCAATTTGGCTCGCCGCCAGTTTTTCTGCCTGTTTTGCCGCCTAGGCGGGCGGATTTTTGCAAGATTTTGCCGCTTCCGCCAGCTTCGAGACCAAGTTCCTACGCGAATGTGGCCTAACCGGCACCTGAAGGGAAGCGGCGGAAATGTATACCGGAAATTTCGACCACCTGGGGACTTTAACGTGCACCTAAATCTAAGTAAACGGGCCTCGAGCATTTTCGCCTTCATCTAAAATGCGGCTGCCGCATTTGTTGCTTCATTTGTTGCGCATTTGTTGTTTCAGAATGCGGCCGCCACATTCGCGCCCAAAACCTCACAGAGTGTCAAGGCCTTGACAAACACCGTGACAGTTTTTTTTTTTTCATATGCAGACATGATTCGCTGTAAATTACCAACCCAAACGGAAGCGCCCAGGAATGAAAGTGTGAAAGTAGCACCGGTTTCTTGAAATATGTCAGCGCGAAGCGACGAGAGCAAAGGGTGGGTTAGTGGGGGGGGGGGGGGGGGGTGCAAAAAATTTCGGGGGGGTTTGAACCCCCCCCCCCCCTGGCTACGCCACTGATAGCATGTAACAGATATGTAGTATCGCTAGTAGCTCGCTTACTGCTGTGGACCGTCAGGACACATTCGCCTTCGGCTATTGGTGTGCTGTTGATGTAGTCACTGTCACCCATGATTTGGCGCGCTGCTTCAAGTGTGCGTAACTTTACGTGCGAGTAGGGTAGATGTGTGTAGATAACGTGCGCGAAACTTACTATATACCAAGAAGCGGCGCTACTCCCTTTGTCATTGTTTAACGAGCGGTACTCACTCTTGCCGACGTCCTGGGGTTGAAGTCTTTTTCTTTGGAGGTTAGCGATACAACGCTGGCGGATAAGTGATTTTTTTTTTATGCACGAGGACCGAAGCGCACGCTCCGCGCTCCTCTTCTGTCCGGCCGTGCCATTCGTGCATTCCTGCTGCGTGCTTGTGCGCACTGGATTCTTTTTGCGTTTTCATGCACACAGTCGCGTTCATTATTACAATCAAGCAAGCATGGGCCCAAATTGTATTAAAAATAATTCCACTTACAACACAACAGTTCTTTGGACTCACTTTATTGTGTTTGTTTGCGAAAACCAGAATTGGAGCAGACAGTGCAACACGCTATAGAATGGAACAAAACGCGGATGGTGTTTCATGTAAGCACATGTAAAAAAGATTTATTGTAATTGCTCTAATGGTCAATGCGCAGAATAGCTTCTCACGGCCTGCTTCCCGCTCGGTCCATAAAATACACCTCCGTGAAGTGCGCCGAGCATATTCTGCGGTTGTTGACCTTGTCTCTTTAGGTCCATCCCCATTAGGTCCATCCTTTCAGCGTAGGTCCCGAAGAACAGTGAAGATCATAAATTATAACATCGCAGTTGGAACATACAAAACAGAGCTCGTTTCGCGTCGCGGCAGAGTACTAGTTGTGATATATCAACCTTAATTCTCAGAAACGCCTTTTGAAACAATGGCGACCAATTAGCTAGAAATAAGTGCAAAGCGCACACCTACACACGTGTTCCTTGCGATACGCCCAAGTGGTACTATATTTATAAGGAGCTTTATGTTCGCTGCTTGTTGACATTACGACTTACTGCATCGTTGTGGTGTTTTCAAATCAGCTAGTTCCTGCCTCACCGCCGGACAGCCATTTACGACTGCGCACAATTACTATGACAAATAAAAACCGGGAAGTAAACTGGACAGTGCTCACCTGTTGTCTTTAGGGATGCGGTAGAATTTCACGTGGCATGGCTCATTTCGTCTTGATGTGTTCGCACACCATTGAACCACACAGGAACAGCGACAGCTGCGAGACATTGCGGGGAAAGCCGACAAACGTGCAATGGTAGGGTACCACACGGACCACACTGCTAGCGCGGAAGGTGAAAACCGCAAAACTGAACGCATAATTCAAAAAAACGAAAAATGTTGCCGTTTTGTCCGTTATCAGCACGACCGACAACGAGCGCGGGCCGCGCCGGTCGCGCCGCCGATAGTTGAAGGCGTGGGAGAAATGACAAAGTTGAGGGAGGGTTGACAAGAAAAAAAAAAGAAAAAAAAAGAAAGGAAAAGCAATTTTGGTTTCGCATCCATCTCATGGATGGCGCTGCAATTCGCGTGGACATAGGGTGCCTCGATGCCCAGCGCCGCCGTCCAGGGTGGAGACAACCCCGCTGGCGTCCGCCATATTGAGTCACACGAGCTGAGACTCAGCTACGCTTGCGTTCATAAATAGTGTTACTCGCGGCGCACTTCCAAGTGATTTGCCTTGATGAGGATTTTTTTATCGGTATCGCATCTGCACATCTTTATAACCAATAGCCGTTAACTCGTCGAAGGTCCAAGACGTAAATGTATGGCGCCGGGAACATACCCCAAGTTGCATAATTCAATTTACATTTAATATGCCGTGTGTATGTTTGAAATACGCACTATTTTTTGCGCTTCGATGCTTGGTGTATAAGGTTTGCGACCCCCTGTGTGTGGAAGTTTTCTTTTTCGCTGTTGTATTTTGGTTTACACGTCACGCCTCCTTTACCGTAGCCAGCCACTCGGCCACGGCGGTTAGTTTCCCTAGCGTTGCGCGTGCTCTTCGCGTTCGTTGCAATTATTTGACGATACCTACGCGCAATTTTGCTTTCTTTTTGCCCACAAAACTGTGTGCTGACAGGATTAAGCTGGTGTAAAAATAACTGCGATGTGAAAATAAGGTTTAGTTAGTGCTGTAGAGAAACATGTAACGTAACTTGTCTGTGTCAATCTTGCGCAGTACACACAAGACACCAAACGATGCACAAAATACATTTACTTATAATGTCTAGTACAATCAATCATGAAAGAGATATGTACATGAAAAATTATATGTACTGTGTGGCGCCTGAAGGTTATGTTGAAAGACGAGATAAAAAAAAAAAATTCGCAAGGTAGGCTCGACACACAATTCGGTATAGTGAGAGTTTTTTTAAATTTATTCATTACATGGGGGGGGGGGGGGGGGGTTCAAGTGAGTACATCAACCTTATTACACACAAAAAATCGAAAACAAGAATGCAAACAAGAAAACGCAACCGCGGGTAATATTAATTAAGATATCCAGCCAGAATACATAAGCTACCATCGAATACGTTGCATCAGCCAAACACATCGATGGCGAGTACAGAACATTTTATAAATAACCATTAGAACACTGATAACTACATTGAAAAAAATAAACAACACTGCATACATATCGCGTACAAAAACCGTAAATGAAACTAAGGCAGTCAAATACAGATTAGCAATGTTTTTCACTTCGAAAATATAGTCCATGATGATGTAGGGCTGTTGACTAACAGACGGCGCCCATCCTGTCGATTTCCTTCGTACTGGTCCTCTTCAAACTGTTTCTAAGTACAAGTAGAACAACAAAAGTGATTATTGATATGAAAAGTTGCCTTGTAAATACAGAGAACTCATTACAGTGCTTAAAAATAAATTTTCGCAGAAGTAATGCTGTATTACCTCGCTTCACACGTTTCGAAGAAATGCACAGCCTACAACAGGCACCATGCCAGAAAGCGTCGAAACATTTTGGTCCCATGATGCCCCTTAACTCTACTACACCTGGGCATACCGTGCACAGGCATTTAAAGACCGTCACAGTACCCACTACGATCGGGAATGAGCACGAATGACCATCGGCTTACAAGCACCACGCTACAAATATATTCGTCTAAAAAATCAGCTATATAACGTAACAACCTGAGATCCGCAAGATATCTGCTGAGAATAGAGAAAATCACAATGCTTCGCTTGCCACGTACGCAACAGCCGCTCTCCCCAGAAGAAGCACTGCATTCTTTAGTCCCAAATAACGAGTAGCGAAAAAAGAAACTGAGGGGAAAAAAAAGAAAAGAGACACACGATGTGTGCTTCCCGTGAAAAAGTAAAATAGGTGGTTTACATGACGATTTGTAGCTAATGTAAGGCTATTTCGCGGCGAAGCATTTTCGTCAGTTCTTAAAATAAGGGTACTACTCGCATAGACTGCGCCGATCGAAACGGCAAAAGCCTATGCGACGCGCGCTCGCAAACCATAGGCTACTCAGCTACGGTGCAGTGCTTAGTTCGTGAGCGAACGTAGGTACGTGAGCGAGGATCAGAGAATACTTTCTTATTTAAATAAAAAACACGGTGCGATAGTCTAAACTTTCTTGACACTTACCTCGCAAATGTAGGAGCTATCCGTTGCCTTCCAGTGATACCGCTTTACTTGGGCTTCCCATCTCTTCCTTCGCTGTGGGTCCCGGGGGAAGCGTAAACAACGAAGCCCTTTACGCGTCGATCCGGTGCACTTGGGAACACAACAGCCCGTCATGTCGACTCGATGCACTTGACAAGCTTGTCATTCATGCGGCTGAATACTGTCCAGCAAGTAGAAGCGTCAGCGAAGCATCCGCGCGCACTGTGTCTCGAACTAAGCACCGGCACCAAGCACTCGCAACCGCTCGCTGTGACTCAAGATGGCGTCGCAGCGAAAAAGCAGCGGCGCGGGTGCGGTCAAAGGATGGCACCACACTGAACGGCGGCGCTGCCATCGAGGCACCCTACGTGGACAAAAAACCAGCGGAGTTTCTGAGGCCTGGCGAAGGTGCCATAGCTCATGCATCCTGCCATGGCGTCATGTGGAGGCACGGCAACGCTATCTACATTTTGCGGGGCCAACTTCTCGGCGGAAAAAAGAAATCAACATTTTCCGTTCGACGCTTGTTGCGCCAAGCAGTCTACTGCACCAGCTCACATCACATCGCTATGACATCGCATATACTGAGCCTGTTGTACACAACAATACCAATGAAGCGTAGTAAGTGAGAACATTCGCCACAACGTAGCGTCACAATCTATCGTGAACACACCCATCCATATTCATAGACCTCATTGTATAACGCCACACATGACACTGGCGAGCCTTGAGAGTTTTGAATTAATTCAGAGCAATAGGTTCACCCAGATTTTGAACGAAGTAGCATTTCCCTGTGCCATTAGTACCAACACACATCTGTTAATTCGGTGTTAAGATAAAATCAACATGAAATGGAAATGATCCCCAAAAACCACACTTTAATCTCCACTGAGAAGCTGTAGTTTTTCTCTGTTACTGAAGACATAGCTAAAACCTAATATTTAGCGAAAAGGCAGTGCGAAAATAAAGTTACTGATCAAATATTTTACAGTTCACACTATATATATATATATATATATATATATATATATATATATATGTATATGTATGTACAGGGTGTCCCAGCTAAATGTAGCCAATGTTTTAAAAACGACGGAGTGTGCTAGGAGGCTCAAACCAACTCAGTGGTGTTGAGGATCACGTTTCCTAGCCTGTGGCATTTTTTTTTTCGTTTTGCAGTGTCAATTAAGTAGTATAAGCTAATTGCCTAACTTTTTTAAAATATTCGCTTAACCAAGAAAGTGCCACTACGAAAGTTGTAGATCACAATGGCGGACTGAAGTGTTTGCAGCTAAGTGCCATTGATGGAGCTTCTTGTAATTGCCTTTAAAGAAAGCCCGCGAAATACAAAAACAACCACGTGATAACGCCACTATTTCAGCGCTCCCAAACGACCGATCAAGAAACGAAATCCGCATAACTGTATACTGGTTGCGGGACGGGCTTGGCGTTACCGGTGGCCGCCAGGTAGGCGCCAGCAGCACTCACTAGTAAGATATGATCGTGAACGAATAGAAGAAAATGACAATTGCAGTTTCCTTCCCGATTAAACAGTTCGGCGGTCAACATTTACTCAAGCCCGAGCTTCCTTTATTCTTTTTTTTTTGCCTTGCGCGTTCGGGCTTCATTCCACAAGTGGAGCGAATGATATGTTTTGCCACGTCACGTCGAAGCGCGACGCACCTTCATCACCGCCGTTCGCTCTGTGCGCCCGATCGCGACAGGGCACGCTAGTGAGTCTCGAAAAAAAAAAAAAAAGCATGCAAACAATGTCATTTAATGATCGGCCCTTTGGGAGCGCTGAAATATCACGCGTTTGTTTTTGTATTTCGCGGGTTTTCCTTAAAGGCAATTACAAGAAGCCCCATGGATGGTACTTAGTTGCAAACACTTCAGTCGGCCATTTTAAAAAGTGATCTACAACTTTCGTATCGGCACTTTCTTGGTTAAGCCAATATTTAAAAAGTTAGGCAATGAGTTGATACTAATTAATTGACTTTGCAAAACGAAAAAAAAAATACCGCAGACTATTACACGCTATCCTCAACACCACAGAGTTGGTTTGAGCCTCCTAGCACACTCCGTCGTTTATAAAACATTGGCTACATTTAGATGGGACACCCTGTATATATATATATATATATATATATATATATATATATATATATATATATAGAGAGTTTTCACGACATTACAGTGTTAAATACGGTAATAGGTAATACAGTCTTGGCACATCTCAGCACGCATCGCCACGAGCAAACTTCAGAAAGCCTGCACAGTTTCGTATTCTGAATTATTCGTGGATGGAAGCAAACGGCCTGTGACTTCACATTTTCCTATTTTATTTTATTTAACAATAGTGCCGATCTCACAAGATATCATAGCAGGGAGGGCATACATATGGATTCGAAAGAAGTACAATCAAGTCATTTGTACAATGCAGAACGCTGAAGTAATCACTACATGAATATCAGGAGTAACAATGCGACAAGTAGCAATGCGACAAATCACGGCATGGCTACAAATTAGGACAATTACAATGGTAGCGTGCGCAATGATGCAATCAGGTTATTGAAACACAAAATCCGGGTACAGGTTATAAAAAAAAATTACAGAAATTTCTCAGCCTGTACATCTATTTCCACCATAGTTAGGAACATATCTAAAGATGAAGCGTTAGTAATGCAAGGACTAAGTTGGTTCCATTCCCTTTTGGTTTGAGGGAAGTATGAATATTTGAAGCAATTTGAGTTGGAAGTGTATTCATTAAGTGTTTGAGAGTGCCTGTAACGTGTTGATCTAGAACGATTGTATGAAATTAGTCTAGACGTGTCAATGTTTATGTCACCATGGATTAATTGAAACAAAAACTTTAGTCTTGCTAGTTTTGCCCGACTTTGCAGTGTTAATAACGCAGCTTTCTTTAGTAATTCAGTCGGAGAATCCGTTACCTTGTATTTATTATATATGAACCTTACTGCCTTCCTCTGCACCCCCTCCATTTTTGCTATAAGTTCCTTTGTGTAGGGGAACCAAACAATATTGGCGTATTCTAGCACTGGTCTAACAAGCATTTTGTAGGCCAACAGCTTCGTATCTGGGGGTGCGAGACGAAGGCGTCTTCTCAAAAAGAAAAGCCGCTTTTTGCACTTGAAGTTACATTGTTAACGTGGGTTTCCCATCGAAGGTCATGCTTTAAAGTGACGCCTAAATATTTATGCTCAAATACACGTGTGAGAGGTGTGTCGTTAATAACGTAAATAAAATCAGATATTTGTTTCTTTCTAGTTATGGTAAGTGTTACAGATTTTTTAGCATTTAGGATCATCTGCCACTCCTGACACCAAGAGAAGACAGATTCTAGGGCATTGTTTAGTATATGGTGGTCATCATCGGAATTAATTTCACGGTATAAAATACAATCGTCAGCGAATAGACGGATGTAATAGACATGTAATCTGGAAGGCAAATCGTTTATGTATATTAGAAATAAAACAGGGCCCAATACACTGCCCTGGGGCACTCCCGATGTAACAGGTGCAAAAGTGGAATCTTCGTTATGATAATGGACAAACTGCGAACGGTCAGTCAGATAGTTTTCTATCCATTTAACAATTGGGCTTTCTCCTAGTGTACACTGAAGCTTCCTAATTAGTTTTTTGTGTGGTACACGATCAAAAGCCTTGGAGTAGTCCAATAAAATTAAGTCTGTTTGTCTTCTATTATCTATTCTAATGGATTTGTCTGTACTTTTTCAAGTGTTTCCATTGGAGACGTATTGGATGCATCATTTTCAACAACTAGTATTTTGCCCCGCGAGATGTAGTCGCACTTGGCTCGCACGACCATAATTGATGTCGCTGCTGATTGGCTTGGAACGGTATTTCAGCTTCGCCTTCGCGACCATGTGAATTGACCTTGCAGGTTTCTTCATTGAGTAGGCATACAAACGCTTGCGCATTTAATAAATAGTGTGGCGTAGCATTGCCGACGGATTTCTATAGCGGCAGTTTTTAAGCGCTCTCTTCTTACTCATATGTTCGCACGGCCAGAGAAGGCCTTGAATGCAAGCGATGCTAGCTGCATTAAACAAGAAATTGTCTGCCTCACGATTTGCTCCTATGAACTCTCTGTATGCCTTCCAAGTGTGCTAACCACAGGACCACGCCTCAGATTCTTTCTCTCTTTTTTTTGTTACTAGACATGAGAATATTTTATTCCAAATGGAAAGCAAACTGACTTTTTCGTCCCATGATAAAAACAGACACTCTTAAACGGCGAACGCTTTTCAGCGAACACTTTCACAAATTTTTAAAAGTTGCCTGTGGCAGATAGCACAATTCTAGTTCATGACCTGGTCTGCTTGAAGAGGCGGTCATTACTTGCGCAAACAATTGAAATGCATAATCAACTAATTAACAAAAATTCACTAATTATGGTTTTAACTAATTACTTTATGGCCCATATTGCAATTTACAAATTCTAGCCGTGGAGTTCGCAAGGCGGATCCACTTGGAACGAATTCTCGGAATGACACCAGTTTCGCGATATTAATTCCCGAACTTTGCGGAGAAATGCATTGGCGTTCCAGAATGACCGCCGCCCCGAGGAGTCAGAGGAAACTAGACACGGGTGACGTTTCGACGGCACCGCCACCATGGGAGAGCGGAAGGAAAGGAAACTAGATATGCAAGCGCTTGGAACGCCGACAAAGACGGGGTTGCGAACCTAGACATGGCCAACGCGGGTCGGCCTTTTGGGCTAAGATCCGATCGGAGGCAGAAACTGAGGACATGGAGGCCTACCTATCGGGCGAAACGGAGGGCGACTTCCGACAGACGTCCACGCAGCTGCAGTCTGTGTGGAGGGAGGCTAGGAATGCCTCCCGTCTCCTTTCCATCTCCTGGGAGCTGCTGAACTAGGGTGCTCGCATCACCTGCGCAGAGACCTCCGTGTCAGCGAGGAACCGCCACTAGCTCATCACGATCATCCGAGCATTCCTCTCCAAGGAACGGGACAGCACTCTGCAGGAAAAACTTAACCAGGTCAAGGCGATGGTGTGCGTAGCGGCGCACCCGGCGAACGCCCCCTTCGTCAGGTCCGGCCGCTACACTCGCTTCACGGATTGGCGCTTCATCCATCGAGTCCGGCTCTACCTCCTCCCCCTAAACAGTACACGCATTTGGGCACCCGCAGCAGACAAGCGATGTAGGCTCTGCGGGTACGGGGGAGGAGACACTGCCGCATGTTCTATGCCACTGCATGCGGCAGAGCCGTGCAGTGACGGAGCGCCATAACGTCATCGTCGCACGCGTCAAGAAGGCTGCCCTGGCAAAGTTTATAGTCATTGCAGAGAACCAGGTCGTCGCCACCACTTCTCTCAAGCCCGACCTGGTGCTGGCCCTTGGAGAGGAAGACCTCATCTTGGACGTCTGTTGTCCGTTTGAAAACCGGCTGCAGGCGTTCCAGGAAGCCCGGAAGTTCAAGGAGAAGTACGCCCCGTACAGCGGCATCTCCTCCGGCCGTTCCAGCGCGTAACAGTGGACACCATCGTCATGGGCTGCCTGGGCACGTCGGATCCGGTCAATGATCGTGCCCTCCGCAGGCTATGGAGCAGGCAGTACCTGCGGACCATGAAAATACTTCGTGTCAGTGACACAATCTGCTCCTCGGCACGGATCAACAAAGCCCATATTGGCCAATCTTAACCTGTTATGTAGTTTTTTAGAGAAGCGTTGTTAACACCTACACAGTTTTAAACATTTACATTACTAACACTACTAACTACAGTTTTTAGACGTTTTATTGTATACACTTCCATGTTGTTGTTTCCTTGTTTTTTAACCATCTCATTATGGTGTTTGTAATTAGCATATTAAAAATATGCTCTTACACTTGCGCCTGACCTCTTTGGGTCTCAGGTGTGACAAGGGTAGTTCAAGGGCGCGTTACAGGTCCCGGAGCCCACACCCGCAGTCGACAGGGGTATGTGCGATTGCGCTGGACCCTTTCCGCACTATCACCAAGATCAACCTGTTTACGCAGAACAAAAATGCACGGAACACTAGCCATATGCAGCTTCGCTGTAAAACTCCCGATACAGCTTTCGGTTGCTCAATACGTGCTACATAAAAGTTTTTTCCGGGCGTGAAAGAAGCCCGCGAGTCCCGCACCTGTTTCCACGTAAGGGCCGGCGTCGCCTGGATACTGAGCTGGATCAGCAGGTTCTGGACCATCAGGGGAAAGTCGGCCGTGCCGGTGGCGTGCTTTTTTAATTAGATCGTGGTTCTGGCACGTAAAACCAACGTATAAGCGTTGCGGTTCTGTATAAACAGTTCTCTATAAACGTTTCGTAAAACCCCAGAATTTAATTTTTTAACATGTGCACTTCAGTTTCAATCTGCGGCTTCGCACGTGTGTCGTTGACGAAAATTGATCTCTTCATGCCGAGACGCCATTCTACAGCAAAGCATGACAGTGTAGTTACGACAGCCGTGCCTTGCGAATGAATTCTCTGGGAACGTATACATAGTTCCACTTTTAGCATTGCGCTTGTAAAAAAGCTCCCACTCATCGTAAAAATAAGCCTGTACTACAGTGTTGGCGGAGCATAGTAACAAAAGCAAGCGGACATTTTTTCCCGTACGATGCTTTATTTACAAATAAAATAGTAATAACGGGAATGATTAAAAAAATTAAATTATGGGGTTTTACGTGCCAAAACCAGTTCTGATTATGAGGCACGCCGTAGTGGGGGACTCCGGAAATTTGGACCACCTGGGGTTCTTTAACGTGCACCTAAATCTAAGTACACGGGTGTTTTCGCATTTCGCCCCCATCGAAATGCGGCCGCCGTGGCCAAACAATGATGGTGGCGAAATGAAGAACATTACCCCGAGTTTGATAAAGCGTATGCAACGTGCGTACAATATTAAAGAATACTAAAAAAAAAAACGTACTAAGGCGTCGCAGGAACATCTGCGGCATCTGTGTGCGGTTTTCTATACCGCAGGCGCGCGCATGTATTCCGCGTAGTGCCAGCTACTCGAAGTGGCACTCTTTTCTCCAGGCGCGCCTGCGTACTGTTGCGAAGTCCGAGGGTCCGAGTGGCCACGAAGGTCCCATGGCTGGTGTCGTGCCAAGTGCCGGGAGAAGGAGAGGTCCAGAGAGACGAGAAAAGCGTCTTATATACAAATGTACATGTTTCTTCACACGAAAGGCTCCATGATCACCGGAGCTTACTACATGCTAACTTCTTTGCATGTCCGAGCGTCTACATGGTCGAGAGTTTACATCTCTGAGCGTCCAGACAACGCTAAAGCTGCGCTTTTTATCCCTTTCGTTTCCCTCTTTTACTCGACGAGGGAATGCTCTTTAGTTCTTTTTAGCCAATGACAATCTTCGACCAGTTCGCAATATCCCGCCCATGACGTGTCCCCGTTACGCCGGGCTCCACCTCCAATGTTGCCTGACCGTCCCGCACACCAGGCAACGGGTGACATCTTGGGAACCAAACGTCGACCATGGTTCCCACGGGAATGCTCGACGCTGGCCCCTTGCAAGAATTAGTCGCCTCTCCGTGACGGTCAGTTTGACAGGGTCCGGAGACTGGCCTTCGCGGAAGCCACCGTTTCCAGGGAGGCCGGTGGCTGTTGTCTTGGAAGGGGGCTCCTGGTTTGCGCGTCACAGTCGGCGCCGGGTCTCATCGTAGTTGGAGTAGGCGCTGGTGCTTCACGGAAACACACCAAGAGCGATGTTGCCGTTTTTAGCGACGCACGAGGCCGATGACCCATTTCAGCCTGGGGACTAATTGCTCATCCATCAGTCCCAGGTGACAGTGACGCTCCCCGGCCGTGAGAAACGACAAGCGTGAACAGCACTCCACAGCTTCACGTCTGTCGGTGAGTCCTGCTTTGTCCCGAAGGACCGCCAGACACAACAGTACGCACACTGCGAGACTGGCGCCACAGTTTGGAATAAATGATAAGATAAAGAAAAAGGTTCGCCGCCGCGGGCCATCACGTTGGCTGGTCTGTCGTTAGGCGACACCGTGGTGCCACCTGTGGACGGCCACCAAGGCTGCTGCGAGCGCAGGAGCGAGCGCAGGAGCGACCGCTATGGCGACCGCCACGGGAGCCGAGTCACGTGCTTCAGGAGGATGAATTAAGACCGGCGGAGAGGACGTCGTGTCCACGCCCGGATTGTCCCTCTGCAGTACGCAGAGCCCCGCGGACGATTCGCACGCCGTGTCCTCCGGACAGAGCGAGCAAGGTGGGCCGGCCTGGTAGAGCGGCTCGTCGACCTCGCTGCCCTGGGGTCTGTAGTTGCAGACGTAGAGGAACACCTTGCTCTCGGGCGCCAGAGCCGGCACCTCGCGCATTCTCGTGACTGCCAACTTGGTCTTGCGGGAAGTTGGTGCTCTGGTCGAACCAGTCCCGCACCACGTGTTCCCACGCAACGGCCGGTGTCATCTGGTTACTGCAATGGATCAGCAGGTTCTGGTCCACTAGAGGGAAGTCGGCCGTCCACTGCTGCTCGAAGTAATCGGTGAACTGCCCTGCGCTGCGGACGCAGTCGCGTCCACGGGCCCCGGCCACTGCGGCCAGGTCGTCGTCCCAGCGCAGCTGGAACATGTTGGCAGCCGGCGGGAAGTTGGCCAGCTGGCCCAGCGCGATATGGCTACGGTAGTGGTTGTGCACCCACAGGATGATCACGTTCGAAAGCGCCGTCTCGCTGCAGTACGTGGTGCAGTTCTGGTACGGCTCCATGCACATGGTATGTGTGGCGTTGTACGCAGGCGTGCAGTTCTTCGTACCTAGGACGACGGCGAGCAGCGAGAACCAGAGCCAGGCTAACGCTGGCGTAGCGCGTTCCACCTTCGCTCTCCCATAGCGCGTGCTGCTGGCTTGCGCAGGCACGAGAATGCCTAGCGCGATGTTATTGATAATTGATGACATGAAAAAAATTATTCTGGGGTTTGAGTTGGGTACACCATAGTGGAGCACCATAGTGAGGGGGGGGGGGAGGGAGCTCTGGATATATTTTGACCACTTGGGGTGCTTAACACGCACATAATGTATACGCACGTAACCCACACAGGCGCACAGGCCAAGTGATGGTTTCGCTGTGTGCTGGTTGAAGAAGAAAGCAAGGTGCAGGTGAAACGGAGCAAACAGGTACCTTCATTGTACGGTTTCCAACGGTTCCCTCACATATACTTTTAATAGCGTCCTCGATCACCTTGCCCCGGGGTTGCCCCGAAACCAGAATGGCGCGCTGTGCACCGCGGTGGTGGCGCACTGCGGAGGGTCAACATTAAGGACAAAAGAGTGCACCCCGTGCAGATGCTTGCATGCAGCGGCACTTTGCCCCTGGCGCGCAAAACGTGCGCAAAACGCGCGCGCGCACGTTTTATTGTTTGCAGGTGCAGAGCATCCGCGCCAAGCACTCGAACCTTGTCAAACTGCGTGCTCCGACATACCTGGTTGCAAGCACACACCAATGGATTTTATATTTAATGGCAAGAGACATCATGTGGCGATGTCGGTGGATGAAATGAGCGATTTTATAGCGAGTAAGTATTCGTTTTTAGCAACGCACGCGCGGGCAGTCGAGCGTATTGTCAGCAACACAGCACGGTGCGCTTCCGCGGCCCGCTCCCAGCAAGTTCTAGTAGCACAAAGATGAGGAGCCAAATAATCTCCTTACTACGGTGTCGTCAAGGCGCCTGATGACCCGTTCAACGAACCTATCCACTTTCGGCCGCTCTTCACCACATTGTTTTTGGACGAGGTCGATCAGCATGTCGTCTTCGCTGTCAGACGAACTCGAAAAAAAAAAAAAATGTCACAGCTTCGCCCTAAGGGCGAAGCAATGAATGCGATAGCAACACAGCAATGTCATACGAAGTAAGGTGAGCGGCTTTGGTAGCAATATGAATTGTAGTAAACATGAGCTGATTAAGTAAGCAGGTGTGCTGCGGCGTAAGTAGACCGACATGAAGAGAGACTCGATGACCACGAGAAGGCGCGTGTGAAACGGTGGTGTTGATGAGAAGCGCTTCCCGTGGGCAGCGCGTGCGAAGGGACACACCTGTAGCGCTGCACCGCCGATCCGGGCAGCATTACATGTGTAGCGTGCGTTGGAAAATGTGGCCCGACTATTACTAACTGAATGAACAAGCGTGGTGTGAGCGCGCACAAACAAACATGAATAGATCACACTGAATGACTGCAGACAACGACCGTCAAAACTCTGGCAGCAAGCGGATACGCCGCAGCGGCGAAGGTACGTGCGGTCTATCGCTTCAACGAAAACTGAGCGGCGAATGCACGGCGCATAAAGGTCAGAGCCGTGTGGAGATAAGAGACGGTGCGAGCGAGCGACGAGCGCGGTTGTTGGCAGAGTGGAAGGGCAGCTGCTTTGCGATCTGCCGCTTACCGACGCATGCGATGACCGTAGCTTGCATTAAATACGGATTGCCACCACACAAAAGACAAGTAACGTGCGGCCCTATTTGTTGCCTGTACAACTAGGAATTTAAGTTGCAGCGTTTGGAAAAAGGATATAATTATCTTGAGCCAGTCTTTGCCTATCGCGAGTGAACTAACAGTACAATCAATTAAATTCGTAGGTTTTACGTGCCAAAAGCACAATATCATTATGAGGCACGCTGTAATCGAGGGTCTAAGGAATAAATTTGACCACCGGGGGTTCTTTAACGTGCACAAAAATCAAAGTACATGGCAAGAACTGTATTCTTGCATTTCGCCTCCATCGAAATGCGGCCGCCGTGGCCGGGAATCGAGCTCGCGTCGTCGAGCTTAGCGCCGCTGCACGTATGCATTTACCGCTAAGCTAACACGGCGGATTTCACTGTACGATTCAACTACGCGACACGTCTTATTAAACGGCCATGCGCTAAATACAGGCACATTACTATTGCGTTTTTATCGAGCGGTCGTGATATTGCACGCGAATGCGAAAGTACGTGACTTACTTGACTCGGCGCACTGCAGTTATCCACGCTTGTCGTCTGTCCTTCTCGTACCACCTCTCCGGCATTCTGTAGAACTTCACGGGCGGCTTTAGACTTTTCGAGACTCTTGTGGCAATCAACAACACAGCAGTATGGCGTGCCACCTTTCCTGGTTGATGAGGTCGCGCTCGCCGTTGCGAAAACAACGCACGCGGTCGCTCGCGCCGTAGAGAACACGGGCATCGGGCGCGCGCTCGCCCGACGGCGACATTCGACACTTCCATTCTTCCGCCAGGGGAGTGGGCGGCGCTAGTGCCGCGCAGGCAAGCTTTCCGCTCGGGCATACGGCACGCGGCGAAGATTTTATCTATAGGGAACCTGACGGCGACGGCGACGACGACGGCGACGCCGACGGCAGAAATCCGGTTGAAGTGTCCATATAATTGCTATCGCAATAAAAGCTCATCGATTGCGGCAACTACCAGCGCTTCCTTTCTCATTGGCGACATCTCGACTAGTTAACTCCGTGCAACCGCAGCTATCGGGCCAGAGCGTGAGCGGTTCCGCAGTCGGCGGTGCGCGCGCACGCCGGGTGTCCCGCAGTGCTTGCTGGGATTGCACCCCGACGCACCGCCGATTTTCTCGGTGCGAGACGGGGCAACGGAAAACCGCCCCAACAGGGTGCGCTTCCGGTGATCGAGGATGAAAGTGCGCACCAAGGCGCCCGGTGCGCACCGGTGCGGGTGATCGAGGACGCTATAAGTTAACTTTTTTTAAGTTTATAAGTTTCCTCCCCCCGCCCCACCCCTTTAACCACGCTATTCTTGGCCAATCGGCCGCAGTGGGTACGCGCCATAATATAGGAAGCAAGCAACTTACCTTGTCACGTTTAAAGTCAAACGAAATATTTGTCGCGCGCGGGAAGTGCTTCAAAAGAATATTGGTAAAATTTTAATTAAGTGCTCTCTTAGTTAATCTTTATTCAGTTTTATTACGTTGCACGTTCTTCACATTAAAATGTTTTTTTTTCATTTTTATTTTTTCGTGGCATTACACTGGTGGCTCAGCGGCCTTCGTTGTTTGCGTCGACGCACAATAAAGCACGCCGATCCCTGAGGCCGTGTAATCGAAGGCGTTTGTGGGTCGAGGCTGAATAACAGTGCTCGCTAGATGCAACCTCGCGAGTGTTATATTCTTGTTGTGAATCGGGCCAGCCGCGGAGGCAGTCCACTGGACGTGAGTCCGATAATCCTGAAAATGCTATCGCATAGCGTTCGATTAGGTGAGCGATGGAGACGGAGAAATTTACTGCCAGAAAATATGAGGCGTGGCTAGCTTACCAGCCGAGACAGGTATATGAGAAATTGTGAGCTTTTTTTATTACGATAACAATTATATGAACACTCCAATCGCATTTCTGCTTTTTTCGTCGCCATGGTGTTCCTTGTAAAGTCCAAACGCGATAACATCGCCGCTGCGCGCCGTACGCTGTATGGGCGAGTGAAAGCTTGCGAGGGTCAACTGACGATCGCGGCTCAACCTCGCGCGCGCGACGGAGGAAGGCGGGGCGGAAGCACGCAGTCTTCTGTGGCGCGCGAGGCACGGGGGGGGGGGGGGGGTACGTTCTACTGCGGCGGCTGTTGCTTACGGCACGGTCACGCGGGAGCCGCATCTTGAAAGTAATCTGCGACGTGGGAAAACTGCGCGCCCACGTGGGCCTCATCAGCAAAGCGATCTGCAATGTGGAGAAAGTACGCCTAGTGCCGGTAGCTTCGTATGCGCTGTGCTTTCGACGTTCGCGTTAAAGTGAGAGACAGCACGAAGGTCAAATCGCTCGCGGCTGCTGTCGCGCTTCCTCACTCCAGCGTTTCGACATCCAGTTTATGTGGTCATCAAGCGAGATCATGTTTACCTGTTGTTAATTTCGTTAGTAAGGGAATGTTTGGAAGTTTATGCGGCCGATAAAACTAATATCCTGACTTCGTATAGCTGTCTACTAGTTTGCTCTCGCACTCGATGCTTAGCCTTTGTGCGAAACTACGACTTTATTTTACTCTATTAGTTCGAGTGGCTACCAGAAACTTGGTTATAGACGAAGATCTCCAGGTGGGGGTGATGATGACGATGATGATGATGATGCAGTCACTGTCCTGCACTGTAAAAAATGGTGCAGTATATGACGGGAAAAACCAAGCATAAAACAGTCAAACTGGCGGCAGGCCATCATTTTGTAAGGCGTACACTACGACGCACGGCCACCAATTCCATTGTCACGAGCAAGTGCAGTTTTTGTTCCATGTGGTATGCTCGACTCTCTCCTTATCTCTTTGTTCACAGTGTTAGCAACGTCTGGTTGAAATGACGCCGATGGATTGTGAAAAAGAAAAAAAATCACGGCCGTTAAAGTGACGGCCAGTTTTTACAGTGTCTGAGGAGGGCTATCACACAAGTGGAGGGAACTTTCTCCCAAGCTTTCTGTAGACGCCGGTTGGTGCCACTCGGTACCGCGTTGGCGACAAAGGCTTTCGTGAGGTTCTACAGAAATTCGCCCATTTCACTTGAAAGCTGGCTTAGGATTATTCTGACCTCCTGGGGTACCTCTACGTTCTTCTGAATCTCAGTATATGAACGTTTCTGCATTTCGCCCCCAACGAAATGCGGTGGTAGCAATCGGCCACGGTATCCGCGAGATCCTGCTGCCAAGGCCACCGAGGCACCGCGAATGTTAACCAAAAGAACGCGCGCATTGTTATCATACCACGGAAGTTCTACTTGAACAAAAAAAAAAAAAAGCGAGAAAATGACAGAGAACAATATACAGATACAAGTTTTCCTTGTGTGAAGATGACAGCTGAGTATCGATACCTCTTAAGGGATAAGACCGAAAACTTAATGTTTCAAAGTGAGAGCAAGGCGTTCCGAACGTACGGCTCTCATGGTTTGCTTGGTACCAGTCTGAAGCATCATCAATTTAATTCGTAGTCATTACTTTTATTGTGAAACGCTATTGTATTCAGTATTAACTCTGTATTGGCTGTTGAATTCAGTAAACCATACTTCGTCGTGGTGGTTTCGTCAGTGACGCCATGATAGTCACGGCGGTGATTGAACTCGAACCGTTCACACGCATATATGGGCGGGCAGGGCCATTGTGGCACACAAATTGATGCACGAGACGGTGATTCTAGGTCTTTTTTCTATCATGGCTGGCTCCTGACGCAGCCCTCCATGTGCCGAATCGTTCCCCGTGGCTAGGTCTCCCGTCGCTACAGGCGTCGTGCTCTTTCGACCACAGCTACGGTCAGTGTGGGCACGACTACTGCGGCGAAGGCTAATCCATCACTGCCGCTGCGCGTGCCGTCGTCTTCAAGGTCCTCTGTTGCTGCTTTCTGGGCGAGGCCGCGCCAGACCGTCGCTCCAGGGCCAACTGCGGATGCTTACTTCGCGGGGCATCGGAGTCCTGACGCAGGATCGCCACTGTCGCTTTCCCGGCACCGGCTTTCCGTTGGTTGTCGGTCGGCTCTGGGGTCGAAGCAGCGCCTTCGGCTACTCGAGGCAGCGCGGAACGCGACGGCGGGGCGTTGTTCGTCACCCGCAGCAACGAAGCGTTCGGGGTCGTTTGGTTTCGGCTTCTCGCTGCCGAAGCTGAGCCGCCTGCCGCCCGTTGCTGATGCAGGATTGGAGGTGACAGTGACGACGACTGCTTCGCAGGCGAAGCCATGCCCGTTTGTACTCCCGATACACTCTCCTTTATCGCCTTTAGTCCCTTTACTCCAGGAACGGGGGTCGAGGGTCCTTTTGAAGACAGCGGTGTGGGAGGAGACGACTGCTTCCCAGGCGAAGCCTTGCCCGTTTGTACTCCCGATACACTCTCCTTTATCGCCTTTAGTCCCTTTACTCCAGGAACGGGGGTCGAGGGTCCTTTTGAAGAGAGCGGTGTGGGAGGAGACGACTGCTTCGTGCTCGCCGGCGGCCGTGCCGAGTTTGTCGCCTTCGCCGTTGGGTACTGCTGGGCGCTGCTGCTTGTCAACGTCGAGGCGACGGTTAGCGCCGCCGGAGGCGAACCTGCCCGGCCCGACTTGACGGTTCTGTGGGACGTTGCGGCAGCGCTGTTCTGCGAGGAGCTGCGCTTGCCGCTGCCGCCGCCGGGAGTGGTTGCGCTGGTGCGGTCGTCGTCGCCACGTCGTGACGTCGTGGCGCTCGTCGAGACCTCGGTGGCCCGCACTGAACCTCCTGCCTCCGGAGTCGTTGACTTGAGCAGCATGAGCTCGATTTCTAAGGCGTCCGTCTCTCGGGGTCCTCGGTATACCAGGTACACGTGATACACGACGGAGCACTGCGCAGGAGCGCCAGGAAAATACTTTGCAAGCGCTCGACCCTTAAAAGGAAGCAATGCAGATAATGATTTCTATTGGCATCCATTCGAAACTGGCGGCGAAAAATAGTCACCTAGACTGCTTCAGCTGTATCCAGCTTTACTGCATTTATTGCAGTCTTGCATTTTGCCTATTTCTACTCTACATTGTTTCTTCTTACTAGACCACTGTCTCTAGATTATAAAGCTATCTATTTGTGAATTCCAATGATGCGGTGGGAGCAGCCGACTGACTCCGTGAGTCAGTCGATTCCTTTCTGTCGTAGAGCAACGCCTCCTAATCTGCGATTGGAAGACAACCGACGCCGGCGGAGCATAGCGTGAGGGCGGAAGTGCGATATCGGATTCAGAGTGATATTGTGCGTGTAGCCATCCGCTTCCGCTGTTCGATGTCATTGTTCGCTGCACTTATCAGAACTTGAGATAAACAATTCGATTCTTCAGCTGTCACTATGGGGCCGCAAAAGCAATGCCACACGCCGCGACAAGTCGTCCATGGCGTCCACCGTTAGCGCGAATGGCACGACCACCGCGACTCCACCAAGCGCGGTGAGCAGTAAATAAACGAAGGAATATGGGTGAATGAAATACGTCACACAGAGTTCCGGTCGACTCCGCCGGTTTTCGTGCAGCACCTTTGACTGCTCCACGGAGTGATCGCCGATCAAAATTTGCTCTGGATCTCATTAAAAAAAAATGTGGTTGATCCCTCTTATATAGGAATCGGTATAGAACACGAAAGTGAAACGTGTCTTGACAGAAGTAGTGTAATGTTTATTGCACATTGATATATAATGTCTATTGGTGTTTTGTGGCTAAAGCGCCCTTAGGCGTTGATGCACCCACGCTGACGCCTGGTGGCACGTCTCCTCCATCACGACTACCAACGTCGATGACCATGAGCAACCGTCGTGCATATGGAAGCTGCACTACGATGCACACGCTAGCACAACGCGAAAGACGAAGCACGTAACTGACACACTAATACAACGCGCAAGACAAAGCACGTAACTGAATCGTCACCGAGTCAAATCAGCGCGTACAGCGCGTCGTAATTGCAGCCTCCGCGATCAACTTCAGAAACATTTTCAGAGCTAATTGCGGAGGCCTCGCTCCGCTGTGCTGAGTACGGTGAACGCCACCACCTAGGTGGCGTTGGTAGTGCTTCTTGATGCCAGCGTCCCTTCGAATGCTGGCATCGAGGCGTCGTAGTGCAGAGACCACCGAAGCGTTCACTGTCGGTGCGAGTTAGTGTCATAATGCAGTACTTCTCTTTTCTGCTCGTAGGCGGCGGCACCGCCCCGAGCAAGAGCGCGGGTACACGGAGGAGTGTTAGATATATAAGGCGCGTCTGTGTAGCTCTCTGCAAATGCGTTTGTGGCGCAATGGGTTAAACGCTCGGCAATCTATCGTCGCGGACCGAGAGGTCGTGGGTTCGATTCCCAAATTTTGCATGTTTGTGGAACTTTTTCTTCTGGTTTCTTTCTTTGTATTATGTTCTATGACGTATTTCCGTGACGGAAATACGTCAGTGAAGTCTTGGTGGACCCCGGCATAAAACACTTTCGTGTTAAAATGGCGCAGTTTCGCCGCGAAGTAACAATTGCGATAGCAAATTAGTAGAGAGCTATACGGAGTAAGGATAGTAGATTTATCAGCTGTATAAACTTGGACATGCAGCAGCACCAGTAACGCGCAGAACTGTTGTCGACGCCGTCGGAGTTTTGCCCGCGTTCGCACCGAACGCGCGCGGCGTTTTTATATTACTACGTATTTGGTGCCGCAGCTAAACGTCGCCACCCCTCCCTCCCGTTCCCCCCCCCCCCCCCACAGCCTTTCGCGCGACGGAAGAAGTTGCGTTTGCTCTCTATATATGGAAGGGAGGAAAGAGCCGCTTAATTCTGCAGCCCTTCAGGGAGCACGGCGCAGAACGCGCGTTTGCTCTCCGACGTGCGTTCGCTCCCCTTGAAAGCGCGCGTCCCTCGCACCCTTTCACTCGCACTACAGCGTCCGGAGCGCGGCGACGATTTCATTGCCGTTGACGTCATACGGAACCTCACGGCGACGGCGACGACGACGGCGACACCGAAGGGCAGAAATATGCTTTGGAGTGTCCATATAATTGCTATCGCAATAAAAACTCGATGCGCCCTTACTCTGGCATTGGAATACACCTGCTCCAAAAAGAGCGGAAGAAATAGCGCCGACCCCTGCATTGGAATTCACCATCGACTGAAACAATCCAGGCTCCACCTCTTCCTTGCTTTTTTGAATAATACTCTAAATGTCTCTTGCTTAACTCGACCGTTGGCCAGTTAACGCTTACATGAGGTTTGAACCTAGCTCAATTCTCATGAAGGGTGGGCGTTCCCTGTAGGGACGGTCCGGCCTGGGTGAATATCTTGGCATTCTATTACAATATGCTAAATAATCTCCGAATTTCATTTGCAGCGAACACATGCCTAATTGTATTGATAATATTTGCTTCTGTATGTTTCTTGCCATGTGGCAGCCAGCTACAGGGCCCTCAAATATCGCACTCCCCTTTGTGTTATAACGTACAAGTTCTGTGTCTAGATTTCTTGCTTGCCGTCATCGTAAATCTCCGCGGACTTGCTTGTTTCGATTTTTGCATCCAGTTAACATTATAGGCCTGAGGAAAGGCACCGTAATGCATCAAAACGTTGCGTTGTCTATGCTGTAGGAAAAACAATGTTTGTATCACTGTTCTTTTGTTGCAGTGACCGTGCGCTTAAATTACGGACCGTCGAACAGGGCATAGATTTCGTCTAGTGCACAATAGTTCGTGCATTAATTTAGCCCTAATATAAGGCGTAGGTTCTTGCACAGTTTCGAATCTGCCAGAATCGACCGTAGCGGCACGTTCGAGGCAGGTGCAAAACTCCAGAAGCCGCGTAAATTGTTTTGCTCCGAAGCGAACATATGCGTGCATAACAATGTAGACGCGGTTCAAGACGTTTTTACCAGTTACAGACTGGTATAGACAGAACGTGACTAGAACTTAGAGCGTTCTTTTAAATGCAACAAATTTCATTAAGATCGGTCGCTAGCTGGCGGAGTGAAAACGTTACGATTCATGTGTACTTGTATGCACGACCATCGACGGACAAGGAAGCTGACTGACATCCACAAAGCGCTTCTATATCCTTCGTCTACTGCGAATTGCCTGCACAGTGAAAGCGACGTTTTATTACTTGTCTAAAGAGTCGGTACTGGGGATCGCGGAAGACACTGCTTTCCCGAGTCCAATGACGGCTTCCGAGATCTGTCCGCGCGCGCACGCTCGCTGAGAATAGTTAAGGCCATGGTTAAATTGGCGTCACAATCGCAGTGTGCCACTGACGCCATCCTGTCTGCTAGTACACAACGCTGCCAATTTTGTTTTATGTCTTCCGCATCGACACTTAGCCATATCAGTAGTACTTGACCCAATGCTAATCATTCCTATTACATTTTGAAATTGTTGAACTGTAGGCTGTAAAGTAACCAAGCTTACCTTGGCGCCGGCAACGAGAGTGAAAATTGCCACAAGTTGATAAAATATCATAGCCTGAAAAAAAAAAGCAATGTCTATGAAAAGTCCTTCTCTCAGAAAACAAAAGTGAAACACCCGAGAAAATGCCAGGTGCCGGTAAGTTATTGGCTTAATTAAACTTGTTTGGTTAAGAGAGAGAGAGAGAGAGAGAGAGAGAGAGAGAGAGAGAACTGCTGTCACCTACAAGGCTCAATTTTGAAGACTCTTGAAACCAAGGGCCTCAGAAATCCGCTGGCCCCGTTTGTTTCTGTCCGCGAGCTCGCACAAGTGAGTGAATATTTCTCGTAGGTTTTAATGGCTTTTGGCTACAGTGGCCATTCAAAGTGAGCATGTGACAGAAACGACTGGGGAATTATTCTGTAGAGTCCACCTAGTGGACATGTCCATTTCGTGTGCTGTTGAAGTCCTCATTGGCTGGGCTGGGGTGCGCATCAGCAGGAGCCAGGCGCCACAGCCAATCAGTACTTAAATACCAAACGAAATGGAAATGTCCACTAGGTGGACTCTTACAGAATACCTCCCCTGCAACACAATTTTTTTCCCCACGCTTCCTTTGAAGAGCCGATAGCGTGTGCGTCTAGCTAAGCTTGACGCACAGAGCGAGCAACTCCTGCAGTGGTGGCTACGTAACAAAAGGATATCCGAGCGATCCGCCACTGAATGCCGTCCTTACCCAATTCTGAATGCTGTGCAACAATCCCATATATTTTCTATTCTATTCTTAAGCAAATTATACACAGGCCTCAATTTCGCACGATTGTCACAAAGAGCCCATGGAACCAGGGGACTCTGTACTGGACTTCGAGTTTTCGGAGTACATTCTAGCTCGGAGAATCGTTTGTGCAAAATTACCCAACACGATTTTGCCTAAAGCAGACGTTATAACCGTGCACAGTTTCAAGGCCACGGCGATTTCACGAAGTTGGCACAGCGAAAGTGCCTGGTCGGGAAACAGCGTGCATTTCAAAAGCTTCTGTCGCCTGCTTTTCGCTGACAGAGCTGGGCGTGCTTTTCACCATGTAAGGTACCTCTTTAGTGGCCTGTGCTTCTGGCTAAAGTTCATGCTTGACGTGACTGGAACAGACAATAGATACAAGGTGGCGCGGTAGACACTACTATAGGAAAAATCACGGTTGCCTCGCAAGGAAGTACTCGAGGTGGCGGTCCACCACGAAGGAGTCTTTATCACGCAGAAGTTTGTAAACTGTTATTATAGGAACGCTAAACAGTCTCGATATATCCCGTTCTACCCTTGAAACGGCAACGCGTGCACTGCTTCCTGTTTTACAGCTGCCATATATGGATTCTATTCTCCACAATACTATCCAGAAAAAAAAAGAAGACAGCACCTTAGCAGACTTGTGATATGTTTATTTAGTAAGTCTACATCAAAGGAGGCGTGTACTTCCCTTTTTGCTTGTTTTTGGTTCCTAAACAAATTGCGATGCATAATCGGAGGGAGGGGAGCATCCAATGCCAATGGCATCTTAAATTGATAGCTTTAAATTGGTCCGGCCGTTAAACCGCGTTGAGCCGCGCGAGGCAACATTGAGCTACATTTCGAAAATAAGGAGGCAGTAATGGCGATAATTGAGCTTTGTTGCCATATATTTATCACTTGAAAGGCCTGCCTCATTAATAAGCCTCTCTGCTCTGAAACTATAGCTTCATAATTGTGCTTGACAAAGCGTCGGAGCACTGCCATATAGTGCCCTAAAATGATCTGCCGATAATACCAGAATAAGCTACGGTACCGTTGAATAAATATTTCGCGGAGGAGCGACTGTTTGTCCTCTATAATGAGACTAATGGCGAACGAAACTTATTGAGACAATATTAAACTCGCGAATGCTGAAGAATTCGCAACAATTACGACAAACACTGCACGCACATCGTAGGGGCTGCAAAACACGGACAACACGTGAGGCACTAAAGATTAGTTATACTCACGCGGAGTTTGGCCTCGTTGTTATGCTTCACCAAATCTTGTAACTGGGTCTTGAAATATTGAATGGAATAGAAAAACAAAGTTAAACAAAAGAGACATTTACTATGTGCTTCGTTATTTTTCAGTTATTTGCTTAAACATTTTTTTCTCCTTTATTTACAGTCCATAACTGAAATGTGCAGTATTATGTATTAGACACACAACCGAGGTAATTTTCGCTGTGATGGGTTCTAAATGTTAATCGACTGTAAGTAATATGTTTCGAGAGTGCAGTACTTTCACATCCTTTGTGCCGTGAGCAAACTGGGAGCGAAGGAACAACATATGAGAAGGAAATGAGGGAACGTACTTTACCGGCGTACCGGAACTCTCTAGATGGACAAAAACGGAAGACAAGCACTTATACTGCCATAGCTGACTTGTACCACTCGTGTTGTTTACGTCATCGGAGGTGCGGGCAGTTCGGAGTGGTACCGGCAGTTTAACTTTGGTAGCTTAATTTGAGTTCTTTCGATAAAAAGTCACAGTTCCGCCCGAAATGCGAAGCATTGATTGATGACAGCAAAGTATTACAGTACTGCACGAAGTGAAATTCGTAGTATTATCGGCCGTATATCTTCAGTAAGCGGTCACTTAATAACTAAATTAGCAAGCATGGTGTCACGCGCGCGCACAGGCGAACATCAGCCGATCTAACTGGATGAATGCGAACCCACGCTGTGACAGCACTGGTGTGGTGAAGAACACAAACTGAGGAAAGCGAACGCTTCTGCTGCCTCTTCCTCCAGCGCGTCTCCGAATCTTCAGATCAAGCGACCTGCAGCAGTGCGCGCACGCAAGACAAAGCACATGGAAGCCAACAGCCGTATCGGCACGCCCAATCTTTGCCCCCACCGGAGATTACCTCCAAGATCAGCGCGGCTGCGCACTTCTAGGTTAGAGGAGGAGGCGGGCGCTCACCTGCACCCATCCTTCCCACTCACCCACGGCGAGGGCTTGATCGCGGTACCCAGAGCTCACCTCATTAATTCCTACCCCTCATCCGCCTCCTTCCATGCATGCGTATGATGACGATGCTCGTCAAACCACCACCCTTCCCAGCTGACCCACCGGATACGGCGCGCGGAGCACGGTAGGATCTTATCGCAATTGGACATCATACCGAACATCATGGGGACGCGGCCGATGACGACAGAAGTTCGCCCTCAGTGTGCATAGAATTGATAGAGCAATAAAACTGGCGACGACAAAAAAGAAAAAAAGAAAAAGAAAACGCGCACACCCGGATTGGTGCCTACGCGTGCAACCTAGGCAATGAAGAAAGTGTCCCATATTGATAGACGAAAGGGTGCTACGTCCCTCAACAACGCTCCAAATTACGAGTGTTGTAAATGAAAGATTGATCGAAACTAGTGACTGAACTAAACTTCGCATCGTGGAACCAAAATGATACATATATTTTACAAGAACAGCGTGACGCGATGGAGCAACAGGAGAGGAGATCCAAAAGCGACAACTAGCAGCTAAGCTTTATTGAGAGTAATACGTTTCATAACTTCAATTCTTTTTCCGGCTGCACACGGTTTAACTTAATTGCACATAAAAGGAACAAGTGCGCGAAAGCAAAAAGCATAAACTTAATCACTCGCAAGGTGCACAAAAGGGCCCCTAAATGTCAATAGGGGCACATTTCAGCTCGAGGCACTTTTCACAAGCAATGAAGAGGCTTGTGATCCATTCTTCTATCACGGAGCCTGCAGTCAAGATCCAGTCTTCCTCGCACGTGAACAACAAAAACAGCTACCGACCTGTCGGTCTACCGACAGGTCGGCCTACCAACAGGCCTACCGAGCTGTCGGTAGGCAAACAGCTACTGTCGCTGCTGCCTGCGGCTTTTAGACCACATAAGTTCAAAATGTTCAAAGAGAACCAATCTCTGACATAGACGGTGGCAGTAGGCTGCAAATCTGCTGTAGTCTTTAGCACGAAATCCTTCGGCCCACCGGGGGCTGTTTGGGAGAAGTAATATTGAATTCAATGAAAGTCAGGGCAAGAAATAGTCCTTTCACGGTAGCGACGGAATCGTAAGGTAATCACCAAATGACAGGATAACGAACCACCTTTACGAAGCCAACGGGGCTCCACCTAAAGTGGAATTACGCAGCAGCAGCTGTTGATCCGACAAGAGCTCTTCCTAAGGCGTACACGACGCTTTATGCGATTACGCGAAATGTACCGTATGCGAACCACAAATAGCGCACTTTAGTAAGGGACCGAGGAGATCGGTTAACTGATGTAAATTCATAAGGTGAAATGTAGCGCGAATCGATATAAGAAAGTGAGGGGACAAAGGCTGAGTTTTTATCTCGGAAATATTTACCATGAAGCAGGGCACAGATATGAGAAGAAGCCGGTCAAGTGAGCACTCAGAAAGTTGCTCAAAGCGAAAACAGAAAAGTGACGACGCAGTGCAACTGTAGTATGCATGCGCAGTAAAATAAAATCGATATAGAAAAAATATCGGAAAGAATGATTCGAACCTAATCCTCTGACGAGAATAGAAAAGCCAATTTATTTTCTTTAATTATGACACTGGCGAATGAATGATGACAGAGACATTATTGCTCCTTAGAGTTAGACCTCGACTACTTGTTTAATTGAAGAGTAACCCAAAGTATTTCTAATTGAATCATGAGCTACGTTTTAACAACGGCAGTATGCGAGTACTCACCGTGCTGCTGTAGAACTTGAAGGCAGCGATGTGGGTGACGTAACAGAAGAGCGTTGTTGCGCTGTTGAAGAAGAGGAAACATCCAAGCATTCGTTGGACGATCACCTGCGGTTGGGAGGGACCAGAAAGACACAACTGTTAGTGGAAGCCGACTGCGCCTACTGTCCTGAGCAAGACACTCACTCACTCACTCACTCACTCACTCACTCACTCACTCACTCACTCACTCACTCACTCACTCACTCACTCACTCACTCACTCACTCACTCACTCACTCACTCACTCACTCACTCACTCACTCACTCACTCACTCACTCACTCACTCACTCACTCACTCACTCACTCACTCACTCACTCACTCACTCACTCACTCACTCACTCACTCACTCACTCACTCACTCACTCACTCACTCACTCAACTCACTCACTCACTCACTCACTCACTCACTCACTCACTCACTCACTCACTCACTCACTCACTCACTCACTCACTCACTCACTCACTCACTCACTCACTCACTCACTCACTCACTCACTCACTCACTTCACTCACTCACTCACTCACTCACTCGGTAAGTCAGCTCACTCACTCACTAGCGAACTCACTCATCTCGACTCACGCACTCACTCACTCAGATATTACGAGCTTCCCCACTCATTCCTTTAATTAAATCGCCACCTTTCTCATTAATTCAATTTTCCCGCTTAATTCAGAAGCTCTTTCACTCGGGAACCAACTTACACGCAAAGAAACTTATTAATCCTCTCAGACTTCCGTTCGTTGCCTTATCACCATCATTTACCTATATTTATGTCCACTGCAGAACGAAGGCCTCTCCCTGCGATCTCCAATTACCCCTGTCTTGCGCTAGCCGATTCCAACTTGCACTTGCAAATTTCCTAACTTCATTACCCCAACTAGTTTTCTGCCGTCCTCGACTGCACTTCCCTTCTTTTAGGTATCCATTCTGTAACTGTAATGGTCCACCGATTATTTACCCTGCGCATTACATGGCCTGCCTAGCTCCATTTTTTTCTCTTAATGCCAATTAGAATATCGGCTATCCCAATTTGCTCTCTGATCCACACCGCTATCTTCCTGTCTCTTAACGTTCGGCCTAATATGTTTGGCTCCATCGCTCTTTGCTTGGTCCTTATAACTTGTTCTCGAGCTCTTTTGTTAACCTCCAAGTTTCTGCCTCAAATGTTAGCACCGGTAACATGCAATGATTGTACACAACTATAGTGCCTATCGTTATCGGGTCAGAAATATTGAGTTGACACAGCGTATGGCCCCATGGAAGCAGACTTACGTCTCTGTCCCTTCGGTGCAGTGGAATTCCCTAAGGTGAAAGAAGACAACGCATCCGCGACTCAGACTTTACTAAGGTGAATCACGTGCATGCAACGAGTAAACAGTACTCTCCCTTTGTAGCAAACTAAGTCGAGAGCATAGGTATAAATTCTTCCAAGCTATGCTGTCCCCACCTGAAGAAACGTGAACAATCTCAAAGCGCTTATGCTGCATACTGACCTAAAAAAGGGTAGTTTTTGTGAGAAATAAATTTCACGCTATGTCGCTCATGGCTTGTAAGTTCGACTTTGTCAACGTTTATTTCAGTATCACATGAACACTGTGGTGGACGCAAACAAAACGTCAAAAATCAAGCTCAATTGATACATGGCAAGCAGCACCAGAAACATATTGGGTGTAAAGTAAGCCACGTCATTGAAGTAAACACTGAAGTTTGTTATGACAATATTATAAAGGCAGAAATTTAAACAAAAATGCTAGGAAATTTTAAGAACATCTCAATAAACCGAGCTGTGTTTATGTGCTGCAGAAGAACTATTTTTGTAAGGGACCACGGAAATGCAAGAAAAAAAGCGCACGAGAAAAAAAAAAGGAATTGCGATTGTGGCTAATCAGAACCTGCTTCAGAATAAGAACATTGTTTCTTAGGCTGCAATTCTTTCGCTGTTGTGTGTAGACAACTTGACATCTTTGCTGCATTTGCTCTAACCAAAATTGTTTTCTTTTCATTTAGAACAGGCCTTGAGATTCTGTAGTGTGCGTTCTATTTTCGTGAGTGAACAAATAAATTTTTCTTCTTCTAGTTGCAGCGTTAGGTGCAACTAGAATTTGAAGACACACACACGCACTGTCTGTGTTGCATGAAGAACTATTTTTGTAAGGGACCACGTAAATGCAAGGAAAAAAGCGCACGAAAAAAGAAAAAAAAAAGCGTTGCGATTGAGCCAAATCAGAACCTGCTTCAGAATCAGAACATTGTTTCTTCTGCGGCAATTCTTTCGCTGTTGTGTGTAGACAGCTTTATTACATATTTGCTGCATTTGCTCTAACCAAATTTGTTTTCTTCTTTTTATTTAGAACAGGCCTTGAGCTTCTGTAGTATGTGTTTTATTTATAAATTCTTCTTCTAGTTGCAGCGTTAGGTAGTTTGATCCTTCTCAAATTTGGACACACGCACACTGTGTGTGTTTCATGTGCTGCAGAAGAACTATTTTTGTAAGGGACCACGGAAATGCAAGAAAAAAAGCCCACGAAAAAAAAAAAAAAGAATTGCGATTGTGGCAAATCCTGCTTCAGAATTACTTCTTCTGATGCCATGTCAGCCGAGGCAGCAAAGAAAACAAATGTTCTTAAATGTAAATGTGTTCTGAAATGAAAATTTGGCCATTATGGTCTTACTGTTTTAGTTTTCATTAGTTATTAACATTAGCTTAACTTAACATACCGATCCTTAGTGTTCCGTTAGAGTACTTCTCTGAAGACGTTGGCAGAAGCGTCGAATGAAAGGTAAAATGAATTGACGTACCTTCGTGCGAATGACGCCCGCCATTACGATGTCGCTGAGGAGATTGAGAAACGTCTCGGTACCCAAGAGGATGTCGTAGACAGTTCCCTTGGCTGTTCAGGCGCGCAAGAGACAAAGCAGCGTTTGTAGCTTATTACCACACGACTTCCTTTTCCTCGTGCGCTAAATTGTATTGCTCAACTGGAAGAGTTTATTTGGTTCATATTACGCACTTAAGCGTACAATCGTTCGAGCAATACGAGCGCTTTAAGTTAAGTAAAATGGCGCACTGCCATTCAAAAGGAATCAAAGTCGTGTCAGTTGCGGAGCGTATATAGACCGCAGTTGAACCATCGTGCGGGTATAGTTGTGAAACCTTAATTATCAGCTGTGTTCATTAAATGCGTCTCCTAATAACTGAGATATGACTGCAATGATAAAGGACAGCAGCTGTGCACACAACTAAATACGCAATTGGGCCTGTAATTGTGCATTCTATATGTAATTACGTTATTAAAAACTGCGTACATTAACAATGGTAACTGCCACGCAAGGTTGTATCTTCCCGTTATTTTGTGTTAAGGAAGCATCAGCGTTAGAAACATTTGTGTGTGTAATATACACTAAAATTTGGCACAAGCTGTCATAGTTGCAGATGTTCTAACATGATGGCTTAGGAAGCAGCGCAAAAAGAAAAAAAAAAAGAAAGAGAAACGTTAAACGCGATCAGAAAGACCAGACACGAGTGTTGACTAAAAAAAAAAAGTGTCTTCCTAGTCTCAGGCAAACTGAGTAATGGTAAAAGGACGCGGAGAGTCACCAGAAGGACAACACTCAGCTGTAACTTCTAAGCGATTATTTTGAGAGACGCATATTTGTATGGACCTCATTGCAAATGGAAAGCAGGGCACATCGTCGCTTCAAAGGTGGCACGCGTACATTACCAGGTATATTCAGAAAAGCATTTCCTTTACATACAATGATAGAAAATCAGTGCTCATGCATTTGTCTGCTAAGTTTTGCACATTTGCTGCAACAATTAACTCACGTGTTAGCTGATGTCTGGTTCAGAACGTTGCGCTGTGCTGAGTGTAACATAGATTTATGTTCTAGTCTTAATTGCTGCCACGTGGTCTCGACGCGTTCACGTCAACGCTTACCTGAAACGCGTCTGAAACGTCCCACTATGTATCGCAGCAGGCAGTAGGTGTTGATACACTGTAGTACAAAGGGAAATAAGACGTATTGTGCACGATAAAAATATTGATCAAAATCATATCACGAAGAAAAGGTTCATGAGAGACGAACGTACAATATGATCCACTGTTAAAGTGGATTTTGTCATCAATTATCACTGAGATGTGATATAACCTATAAGGATCCACATAATGATTTTTTATATATGTATATGCACATCCGAGTGATTATATGAGCCATCGTTTAAGATAAAGGTGAAGAAATGTTCCAGTTATGCTGGCTTTATCAGTGGTTAAGTGTTACTTCTTACACCGAACCGACATTCAAGCTTCGAGCTATACAGGTGCACTACAAATGAAAGTGGAATAAGAAACTCAGCTTTGATGACCTTTTTGCGCGAGCAGAGAGGGGCAAGACGGGAGCGTAGACCCCACGGTGTGCTTCGTGGTGTCTACGTATCCCATTTGTCCCTGTGTGCTTGGGCGAAAATGTTATCCAAGTTCACATGCCAACACGCCCAACACACAGCATTGCTACAAGCAAGTGAGTTCAGAACAGTGACCGATTGTTTTCAAAAGAGTTCAGTTGACTTCTGACACAGCTGAAAACTCAAAATACCGCAGAAACGCTCTACACCAACTCCTAAGTGTTGCACACTTGTTCCTAATCACGTACCAAGCAGTTTGGTGCATTTCTTACGCAGACACGTGCAATGTTATCTTACGATAGCAGCTCATACATTGACCAGTTCAACTGCATACAGTGACTTGAATTTATATTTTAAGATCTTTAAAGCAGAATTGGCGCCCACAGCTAATTTATTCATTGCTCAAATTTCGCGCCAAGATCGCATTTTTTGTTCAGAGAGAGAGAGAGAGAGGTTGATTGGCCTATCACCATATCATCCCTAAATTCAGGTTTGCCCAACCCATATCACCCCCAAATTTAGGTTGACCCACTCCCGAATTCAAGTTGGCCCAACCTAACCCGATGTATCAAGGCGAAAGCCTTATATGACCCATGAAGCAAAAAATCCGGCGTCTGTCCTGCGACTATTTGAAGGGCGAACGATGCAACGACGTAAAAGCTAGACTGGTGCTGTTGGAAACGCTCAAATGCGCACGAACGCTTCGTCCGAATGTGTGCGGAGGTAATGGGAAAGAAACCATAATTTCACGAGAATTACAGGCTATCTCTATACCTCGGTTCCGTGAACGCATTGCCATTTGTTCCCGCGTTACCCAAACAACAGCAAAGAGCACTAGCTCCTCTAACCGAACAGGCCACACAACATAGCCATGGAGGTGACGTGCTAGTGAACATACTCCGAGAAGCGAGTCAACAGAACCGAGGTATAGAGATAGCCTGTAACTCTCGTGAAATTCGACTCGCTTCTCGGAGTATGTTCACTAGCACGTCACCTCTATGGCTATGTTGTGGGGCCTGTTCGGTTCGAGGAGCTAGTGCTCTTTGCTGTTGTTTGGGTAACGCGGGAACAAATCGCAATGCGTTCACTTTTAACCCCTACAAATGCGCCATGACACATGCGGCTTTGCTTACCGCGCAAAAACCAAGGATGAGAGACAGGCGTTCCGGCTTCCATGGCATTCTTCTTCTTCATCTTCTCTACACAAGAGCCGCTCGTTCCGGGCACAGATGAATCGGCGTCATCATTGTTAATGAATGAAGTGTATACCGTGTGCTTTAGTCAATCCTAATAACAGAGTTTCTTCTCCAAGATCATTTCCTCCGCGTGTTCTTGGACCTGGCTCGCCTCGTTGCCTCACAGCTGTGCAACTGAAGCATTGTGTTGGTTGCGTCATGGTGGCCGAACGGCTGCACCGACAAGGGTGGGCACTCCGTGCATGCTGTGCTTTCTGTTGTGCATCACAAACACTTGAATTGTCCCTCCTACAGCTCGCAGTGGGCTGCCCTTTACCTACCACTTACATGGCTTACCATGTGCTATGATTGACGACATTATACCTGGCGCTGGTCACGCGTCCAAAATGATCAAGCACACAGGAGCCTACTATCCTTTTTTTTTACGGCTACACATCTTGACTACCGATTTTATGCTAACAGTTTGATATTATTTTTGTGATAATTTATGGACCCTTTGTCGGACGTTGAATGCCGTCCGATGAGTGTGTGACACATCCATGTTTTATTCTCCTGTTGTGATGCCACAGCTACCTTTTTTATTCTCATTCCTTCATCACTCACCGTGGCTCTCCCTCCGAGCGTCTCGCCTGTTGCTAGACTGACTATTATTTTTATATGTACCTTTTCTCTTCTAGAGCCGCCAGGCGTTGTGCCCCTCTTGGTGACAATGGCCAGCTGGTTGTCTTTCTCCACTCTGTAATTGTTATGTATGCAATATTACTACTACTAATAATGATACTAATCATAATACTAAAACTGCAACGAATAATAATGATAAACAAAGAAACCAATTATTTATTGCACCCAGGAACAGCCTTAAGGTCTGAGCTAGTGCTGGCCCACGCATGCAATACAAGCAAAAAACAAAGCAGAACAAAATAAAAACAAAGGTTAGAGGGGAACATAAGTAAAAGAAAAAAACACACACACAGTGAATAAAAATTGCCAATATGAAAAGAAGAGCGTACATACAAGAAAACGCAAGGCAAGTAGAAAAGAAAAAAAAAAGTTGCAGTTTTACTCGAAAGGCGAGCATTGAGTGAGATAGCAAAATATTAGACCGCTATACGAAGCAAGATTAGTCGCTTTATTAGCTACATAAACTGCTGCAAAGCTTCGCTTGATAGCTGAATTAACAAGCGCATTATCACGCATGCACAGACAAACACGCACACATCTCACTCGATGACAGCGGACGCTCGATGTCAGAACGCTGGCGTGCCGATAGGCAGCAGCGGCGAGCGAACTGCCCTTCGCGCTGCCTCTGGCTTCAACGCGAACTTGACGCGCGCGAATACAGCGCACACGAAACCATCAGCTTTCTCAGGTCGGCTAGCCTTCAAGCCCAGCGCAGATTGCCTCCATGATAGGACGCGAAAGGCCACGCTCAGTCCCGGCAGCTGGAGTAGAAGAGGAGATGCGCACTAACCTGGCCCCCTCCTACCCCCTCTTCCTAGCGCGCATGACCCATGTCGGCGTGAAAGGGGGTTCGTTGAAGAGCGACACACCTATGTACACACCCTTGCATACTCAGTGACCCAAGTTGGTCCGATGGCTGGTTTCGAAACCTATTACCTGAGCAGAGCAGCCCGATCGCGCTATCCATTCGACTATGGTCTAACCTTCTTATTTATCGGGTTTTACAACCCAGAACCAGTTCTTATTATGAGGCACGCCGTAGTTGAGGGCTCCGGAATAATTTTGACCACCTGGCGTTCTTTAACAAGCACTACAGAACGCAAGCACATGGCTGTTTTTTCTTTTTTTTTTTTGCATTTCGCCTCCATCGAAATGCGGCTGCCGCGGCCGGGATTCGATCCCGCGATCTCGTGCTCACCAGCGCAACGCCTTAGCCGACTGAGCCACCGCGGCGGGTTATGGGCTCACCAGTGACCCAGGTTGCGGTACACTGTACAGTTGTCGATTTGAAGCGGTTAGTTTTGTAGGCCACCAGTTTCGAAGTATTCGTCTTCCAAAGCCTCTCACATAAAGTACACTGCCGTACCGCCCAGTTTGGTTCGACATTTCGTAAGAAAAAAGAGAGAGGTGGGATAATAAATTTCAATAATGGCTGTAGGTCATTTTGTAGAAGTGGGTAAGGAGAGCCTGGAGCCTTTGCAGAAAACAATAAGAGGTGCGCCTATGCATTTCACTGTTAGTGTTTGCCGACGGTTGTCTTCAAATTACTGGTAGTGGTTTTGCGATTGCTGATAAAGGAATATGTATTTATTATACAAAGCGTCGTGTATTTGACAGCTGTGGCAGCGTGCCCTGTAGAAAAATAAGTAGGAAATTGATGAGCAAGCTTTAGTCATTCAATAAATTATTGATTGTCGCCATATTTCTATTTTCGCATGTAAATACAAATTATCGTACTCGGTGAAACATCTGGTAAGATCTGAATTGAAGGCGCGAAAACGACGACGGACGAAGATAGAACATACACACAGGGCGCCACTTCCAACAATGTTTAATCAGAAAAAAAAACGCCACTATTTCATGCAGGGAGCGCTATCACAGTTTCTCAGTGCACATTCGCGTTCAGGTAAAGCAGTTCTTTGCGCAATAGGGATATTTATGAAACACTAACGCACTTATCACCTGCCTGAATGATCCTTTTGGCCTCAATTATAAATCTAACCCATTTGTCACGGCTTCTGGCAATCACAGCGCATGCGTAGAAGTCTTGCTTACATTTGCAATCTCTACAATGAATTCCCAGGTGGCCCTCTCTTCCAACGTTAACTTTGTTATAATGTTGCCTCAACCTGTCATTCAGGCATTGCTCAGTTTGACGCACGTACTTTCTACCACAATCTAAAGGAGTCTCATAAACGACTCCTGCCTGACAGTCTACGTATTTGTGGCGCCCTGTGTGTGTGTTCTCTGTCCGTCCGTCGTCGTTTTCGCGCCTTTACTTCAGATCATGCTTAACCAACAAGTCCAACTATCCATTCTAACATCTGGTAAGGTCCGGGACGCCAAAGTTGCTTGAAAATTCCGGAAACTTCCGCGACGATCAATCAGTCTCACAGTAAATTACGTAGTTGGAGCAACAAGGATAAACAGTGCTGACACTGCACGCATTAAAATTTTGCGCAAGTCTCCGGCGGTGTTCGCAAATTTGCAAGAACTTTTAGTAATAAGATACGCTGATCTTTCTAGAAACTCTGGTAGAACGCCTATGACGATATCAAAAATACGCCGCCGCTGCAATTGATCCAGACCAACATGTGCAGCTTGGCGGAAGTCTTTATTATACAAACGCTAATTATGTCATCGTTCCTTCATTCAATGAACTTCGGCCTATCATCATCATCATCATCATCATCAGCCTATATTTATGTCCACTGCAGGACGAAGGCCTCTCCCTGTGATCTCCAATTACCCCTGTCTTGCGCTAGCGTATTCCAACTTGCGCCTGCAAATTTCCTAACTTCATCATCCCATCTGGTTTTCTGCCGACCTCGACTGCGCTTCCCTTCTCTTGGTATCCATTCTGTAACCCTAATGGTCCACCGGTTATCCATCCTACGCATTACATGGCCTGCCCAGCTCCATTTCTTCCGCTTAATGTCAACTAGAATATCGTCTACCCCCGTTTGTTCTCTGATCCACACCACTCTCTTCCTGTCTCTTAACGTTACTCCTAAGATTTTTCGTTCCATTGCTCTTTGTGCGGTCCTTAACTTGTTCTCGAGCTTCTTTGTTAACCTCCAAGTTTCTGCCCCGTATGTATGCTTCGGCCTATAGGCCAAGCCAAACAATAAATGTCGCTTGGAATCAAATCACGTGACAATCTGTACACTGAGGCCTTCTGAACCCTTTAAAGCAGGATGTTGGTTGAGATGTTTTCTTTTATATGTGTCTTACCTGCTCACTTATACCGGACTTTCTCCCGCAGGGGCGTCTGCGTCAGCAGGCGTTTGGTGTGTTGCGACACCACGGACCCGAGCACATGAGGGTCGGACCCTCCCGCGTGTAACCGTGCGTGGCTTAGCCGTGTCCGGGGAAAAGGGGATCCTGGGGGTTGAGCCGAAGCCGGGTGTTTGGACCTTTAAGGCCCCTCGGCAGAGGCAACACACCCCTTTGGCCTCGGCTTCACGTAGACGGCACCCCCGGACTGACCCACCCGGGGGAAATCGGTAGTTGCCTTTTCCTGTCCTCCTCTTCAATCCTTCGTCTTTTTCTCTCACTTTGAATCTTTCCTGTCTCCTTCTCACTTCTGAACTTCTGATTTTCCAGGCAGCTAGGGTTAACCTTGTGTGAGATAGCCAACCTTGGTTATATCATATTTGGTTATAGTGGTTGTGTACAGCTGGCGTTGGCAGGTCTTGTTCATAACAACCCTGTCGCGTCCCCTTGTTGGGCTCCACGGTGGGCGGCTGGCACCGCTGCCGAAATCATTTTAATCTGTATGGCATCCTCATACCCCAAACTCCCTGATCGCCCTCTTTTTAAAAGAGGGCGCACCGATGAATCCCTGAACTTCTTCGCAAAGACCACTGAAACTTTCCCACGTTACCACGTGATTCATTGTGAAAACACTGACAAAAAAGCGATAAACATCTCACCCTTCTTAGTGTCAAAATGTCTCACTGAGGTCATTGGAAGTGGCTACAAAGCCACCAAGATGGCTAGTGGTGACCTTCTGATTGAAGTAAAAAGCAAAATGCAGTACGAGAAACTCACAAACCTGGTGGCATTTGGCGATAAAACCATATCTGTCAGCGCACACCGAACAATGAACACCGTCAAGGGTGTGGTTTCAGACAACGACCTCATGGATTTGACTGACGAAGAACTCCTGAATGGATGGAAAGAAGAAAAGGTTATAAATGTACAACGCATAAAAATCAGGCGCGACAACAAAGAATTACCAACCAAACACATAGTACTTACATTTGGCTCTAGCACACTCCCGGATGCAATAGAAACAGGCTACCTCAAATTGCGTGTAAGACCTTACATTCCAAATCCACGACGCTGCTACAAATGTCAGAGGTTTGGCCATGCCTCTCAAAGCTGCCGAGGACAACTAACTTGTGCGAAATGCGCTACAAAAGATCACTCTGCTGATGAATGTACTGCTGAGGCCCATTGCGCGAACTGCGATGGCAGCCACCCTGCATATTCCAGATCTTGCGCAGCCTGGAAGAAAGAAAAAGAGATAATTACGATCAAAGTCAAAGAGAATATCACTTTCCGGGAAGCACGACAGCGTCTTTCGCCTTCATTTTTCATGAAAACTTCTTTTGCCGAAGTGGTGCAACAGGGGGCAGCATCACGACGGACCCCGACGGTCGCCCAAGGCACGCGCAGCGTACTGAGGGGACTGCCACCCGCCCCCATGGTGGGAGCAGCTAAGGCTGCCCTGCCCCTCTCGAAATCGGTCACACCCGAGGCCTCCACTAGCGCTGGCAGCAGCCATCGCAGCTCAGAGGCTAAGGAGGACCCATCGGCCTCCGGGCTGGTGAGGCCACAGCCTTCGTCCCTCGAGGCGAAGGCTACACGACGTACACATCGCTCGTTAGAGCGAGTGTCCAGCGCTTCGCAAGAGGCTATGGACACTACTCCAAGCAAAGTGGTGCAGCCAGCACCTAAAGAGCGGCCAAATTCTTTGGACCGCTCTAGAAAAGACAAAACCAAAATTACAGGGCCGCAAACGGCTCTGTAGGCTAAAACACGTTTCGTTTCGTACACACAGCACCAATTTAACTTCATTATGGACACGAAAATTATGCAGTGGAACGTAAGAGGCCTTCTTAGGAACCTCGACGATATCCAAGAACTTCTTTACCAACACAATCCGAAAGTGCTGTGTGTACAGGAAACGCACTTAAAATCAAAACATACGAAATTTCTCCGACAGTATGTTACGTTTCGTAAAGATCGCGATGATGCTCTCGCATCATCAGGAGGCGTTGCCATTGTGATTCACAAAAACATAGCATGTCAACGTTTGCAGCTACAAACGCCCCTTGAAGCAGTGGCAGTTCGACTTGTTCTTCTAAACAAACTCATAACCATTTGCTCGCTTTACATACCCCCACATTACCACTTACACAAACATGAATTTCAGTCCTTTATAGACGAATTGCCAGAACCTTATCTTGTTCTTGGCGATCTCAATGCGCACAGTAGTCTGTGGGGCGACTCTCGTATCGATGCGCGAGGTCGTCTTGTTGAACAATTTCTTTTCTCCTCTGGCGCGTGTCTCCTGAATAAGAATGAACCTACATTTTACTGTATTGCAAACGGAACCTTTTCTTCTATTGACCTTAGCATAGCTTCCCCGTCTCTATTTTCTGAACTTAAATGGGAAGTTATCAAAAATCCTTACGGGAGCGATCATTTCACAATACTACTTACAACAACCAAAGTGAATGAGTCTTCACCACAAGCCCCTCGATGGAAGGTTGGTACAGCCGATTGGGAGAAATTTCGCACTCTTACTAGTAGCATCTCCTGGGCTGACATCTCTTCGTTAGGAATTGATGCTGCTGTTGAGTATTTCACTACCTTCATAATTGATGCCGCCTCTAAATCCATATCCGAAATAAGTGGTGTGGCATGCAAACGCCGTGTCCCATGGTGGAACGACGAATGTAGGAACGCTCGTAAGAAACAGAACAAAGCGTGGGGGTTGTTACGTGATTCTCCTACTGCGGAGAATCTTATGAATTTTAAGAAGGTAAAGTCCGAAGGCAGGAGAACGCGCCGACAGGCCAGAAGAGAGAGCTGGCAGAAGTTTTTATCAGGTATAAACTCGTATACAGATGAATCCAAAGTCTGGAACAGGGTAAATAAGGTAAGAGGACGACAAACATATTCACTCCCTTTGGTAAGCACACAGGGCGACAGCTTGGAAGACCAAGCGAACCTCCTGGGCGCAAATTTTCAACTAGTGTCCAGCTCATCGCACTATTCCGAAACGTTTAAACGGTACAAAGCCAGAATAGAAAGACAGAAGCTGGAACGAAAATGCAAAAAACATGAGCCATATAACGAGCCATTAAGATTAGCTGAGCTACAGGCATCACTAAACTGCTGTAATAATTCTGCTCCAGGAGCTGACCGTGTAATATATGAAATGCTGAAGCACCTTCCCCATGAAACACAGAAAACCCTCCTTTCCCTCTACAACACTGTATGGTATTCCGGTGAGATCCCGTCTGCCTGGAAAGAGGCCATAGTGATCCCTATCCTGAAACAGAGCAAGGATCCATCGTCTGTTTCGAGTTACCGGCCTATAGCACTAACTAGCTGTCTCTGCAAAGTCTTCGAAAAAATGATAAACCGTCGCCTACTACATTTCCTAGAATCAAACAAACTACTTGACCCATACCAGTGCGGTTTTCGCGAGGGTCGATCCACCACTGACCATTTGATACGTATTGAGGCGCAGATACGCGAAGCTTTTGTTCACAAACAGTTCTTTCTGTCTGTATTCCTAGACATGGAAAAGGCCTACGACACCACATGGCGGTTTGGGATACTGAGAGACCTCTCCCACTTTGGTATACGTGGTAATATGCTAAATGTGATTGAAAGTTATCTGCTGAATCGCACATTCCGTGTTCGAGTTGGCAATGCTTTATCACGACCTTTTGTGCAGGAAACTGGAGTGCCACAGGGTGGGGTGCTCAGTTGCACTCTCTTTATTATAAAAATGAATTCCTTGCGTCTATGCATCCCACGCAACATGTTCTATTCAACGTACGTCGATGATGTACAGATTGGATTTAAATCGTACAACCTTGCCATCTGTGAGCGGCAGGTTCAGCTTGGTCTGAACAAGGTGGCTAAATGGGCAGACGAGAATGGGTTCTGCCTAAATCCACAAAAGAGCACCTGCGTCCTTTTTTCTCGAAAGAGAGGACTGTACCCCGACCCCGACATTCACCTGCAAGGACAGAGTCTACCTGTAAAAACGGAACATAAATTCTTAGGCATAATTCTTGACACAAAGCTGACATTCATACCACACCTAAAATATCTAAAAAACAAGTGCATGAAAACAATGAATATTTTAAAAGTGTTGTCACACACTACATGGGGTAGCGACAAAAATGTCTCTTAAACGTGTATAAAAGCCTCATACGAACACGCCTAGACTACGGGGCCATAATTTATCAGTCAGCCACCCCAACCGCGTTGAAGATGCTGGACCCCATCCACCATCTAGGTATTCGCTTGTCTACAGGTGCCTTTAGGACAAGCCCTGTAGAAAGCCTTTACGTGGAATCCAATGAGTGGTCCCTCCACTTGCAGAGGACCTACACAGCTTTCATATATTTCCTTAGAGTGAACGCAAACAGTGAACATCCTTCATATTCCACCGTAAATGATTTGTCCAGCTCCCACCTCTTTCATAACCGCCCTGCAGTAAGAGAGCCCTTCTCGTTGCGTGTGAGAAGTCTGGCTGAGGAAATGGATGTCCCACTTTTTGAACATCGTCTAATGACACCCACTATACAGGTCGCACCGTGGCAGTGGCAGATTGTAGAGTGTGATTTGTCCTTTTTACATGTTACGAAGCACGCCCCCGTTGCACACATTCGAATGCACTTCCTTGAACAGCAGCATAAATACTCCTGTCCGGAATTTTACACCGATGCATCAGTCTCATGCTGGCGTCTCTTATGCAGCGGTTGGCCCATCATTTTCAGATGCCGACGCCCTGCACCCACAAACGAGCATTTTTACAGCAGAGGCTTATGCAATACTGTCGGCTCTTAAACATATCAAGGACTCGAAAATACCCAAAGCAATCATCTACACAGACTCGCTGAGCGTAGTAAAAGCTTTAAAATCTCTTAAAAGGCACAAAAATCCCATAATAGTATCGCTTTATTCATTCATATGTAGTATTTATGCATCTGGGCAGCATGTTGTGGTGTGCTGGGTGCCAGGACACCGAGACATCGAGGGAAATGTACTGGCAGACCAGCTTGCGACATCCGTCGAGGCAAAAGCTGGCAACACATCTATGCCCGTCCCTGTTCATGATATGAAACCATATCTACGCAAGAGACTTCGAGTCCATTGGCAGCGTTTGTGGGATGGCCAGACTCATAACAAGCTCCATTTAATTAAGCCCCATTTAGGAAACTGGCCATCGACCACGAAATCTAGAAGAAATCATGTCCTATTCTGTAGGCTCAGAATAGGACACACTTACAGCACGCATAATTACCTGCTGTCTGGAGGCGAACCCCCAACCTGTACTAGATGCGGGGAAGCACTTACTGTACTTCACATCCTAGTACAGTGTCAATTAATAGAACCTGAAAGAAAGAACCACTTTGTTCAAGCCTATAGAGAGAACATACCCCTTCACCCAGCGATGTTTTTAGCTAATGACCCGGTATTTCAGCACGACTCAGTTTTAGCCTTTTTAAACGACATCGACATTTTGCAAGTTCTTCGCCCGAGAGATTCGTAGCAGGGTCCTCTTTCAGAGGACGCTGCTGCGACAGCATTTTGAAATGCACTCTCCTCCAGGCTCTTGCTTCTAAGGGTCTCTGTGAGGCAGTAGTGCCTTGTATCGCTCACAGATTTTTTTATACCATATTCATTGCGCCCTATCACATCATTGTCATGATCTTATTAATTTTGTATTTTACGCACCTTTAGTGCGCAGAATTTTAGGCCCCTTTACAGCCACCCTACACCTACCCACTGTCATTGATCATACCATTGCTCACTCAGTACACCACGTCTTGGCGCTCTTTGGCCATAGCTGGCCCTTGCGCCAGAAAACAACATATATCATCATATACCGGACTTTCGTATAATGATGTGAAAGAGGACACGGTTGTAGGCTGCACTGTGGTTATTGCGTGACTTGTAGTTACGGAGGAAAAGTAGTTTAAAAGAGAAGGATCACCGTTTTGCATTGTCCTGCTCCTTAAAAAAATAATAAAGCTGCGTCTGTTCTCATGCTTCCCTATGCTAAGTCGATGGACGCAACGCAAATTTTTTTTTCTGTCATAACATTTATTGCACGCAGTGTAACGCTGTGTGTGAGTACGAGCACTAGCCAACACATCACACAGTGATGCTCTGAAAAAAAAAACACATCTAAATAACGATGTTTACACCTTGAAACATCTCAAAATACAAGCATTCTTGCACCTAAAAGAGTGCCAACGACAAGAAATTGGTCAAGAGATGATACTAGTCCGGTTGAAACTCTGCATGTCGCGCATTTCCTTTAAGTGAGCTGTCATTTGAGTCAACTAAATTTAGAAGAAACAATAGGCTAAGCATTTCGGTCGAACCTGCAGCTCTTCAATAAACTATGTCGTCCAATTTGAAAAAAAAAAACATATCAAATGGTAGGTCACCATCATGCGAGTTTGTATTGCTCCTGTATGGTCCTGGCGAACGTATATAGTTTCGCTTTGTTCAACAATACACACAATCATCACCTCTACACTCTCGCATTAAACAGGAGCTCACGTACACATACGTCAGCCAAGCCGTATTCTCTCTAATTAAACCTACATACAAGTACTCACGTCCACCAACTACCTTTGTTTTCCTGCGCCATTCTTTGTCTTTGCATTGCTTTGGAAGTTGTAATAATTATTATAGCTGCTTAGCGTCTACCAAGGCGGCGCTAAGGTGTGCTCATGATGCACGCCTATAAAATGTTTGAAAACTATTCGACATGACACCACGATTTTCATTTACGAATGCAATTAATTTTGTCAGTCAGTCAACGTGCCATTTGCGGTATACGCGTATTGGCAAAACGAAGGGAAATCAATTATTGCAAGCATGCAGTCTCCATAAACGATTATCAAAGAGTTCGTAACCTGAACGCGTGCACTTGAGTTATCGAGCTGATTGCAGAGCAGTTTCACACCGTTGAAATTCCTGAAGCAGCAGCACGGGTTCCAAAACCACTGACCGGACGGTATTTGAGACTTGGGGAAGCACTTACAGTGTTTTCTGCAGCTTTTACAGAAAAAGTTTAGGTGACGGTTGGAGCATTGGGCTTTACAGCAGCCGTGAGATAGGCTTGCCGTATTACTGAATCATGGGGAATGACGCAATGGGTTAGAAGGCCCCCACTGCTTTCAAAATCGGCGCACACATTTAGTTTGCTGCATAATGTCGCGCAGCACAGTTGAAGCACACAGAACTCAGGGAAATTTGCAGCTTGCGGACAGTAAAGAAACAAGCAGAAGAACATGGATCTGCGGTCCCAGTGCGGCGCACCTAAAGCGTACCACACACTCGTGTCATCGTCAATAAACATTAAAAAGAAAAGGCACACGTGAATAATAATACAAAATACTTCACGTTACTGAACTCATTACGAAGGCGACACATCTCTCAACAATGAAAGAAGGCGTTCAATACGACCAGTTAATCACAAATAGTAAATGAAACCGAGCACATAAACAGTGGATGTTATACAAATCGCACAACGGAGTATTACAGGGTTGCCCTGTCATCGGCAGTGGCGTTGCGGATAACCCAAAAGGCTTGCGCTGTGGGTGGCTGGTCGCCTTGGAACAGAAAGAGGTCGATGGCGTTCATGGAGAGGGAGACGGCAACGGTGGCACATTTGATCAGAACGCCGTAGGCCAGCTGCGGATGAGAGCGTAAGCATTGTTAACAAACTACCAAAATATTAACTCTTCGTTAATTTTGTTCATCTTTCGTTTAAGGTGTAGATTGTGCTTGGCCTAGCGATCTCTAGGCGATACAGAGAAAAGAAGCTGTCTTCTATCCAAACACTTGCAATGAATTTTCGTTAACCTTCGAATTACAGCTCCCGTAGGTTCTGCGGTGAAGCGGTGTTCCTGTGAAATGCATCGACACTCACATGACTGCACAATTTACGCACGCGTCAAGGCACGCAGTTCTCTCTACTCTTGAATATATATGACCTTTCCTGGAGAACAAAAGCACGGTTCAGTCCAATCAAACAAATTAAGGAAAAAAATACCATCTGTGTATTATAAAGTGCAGTACATGATGCGCACGTCGGGAACGATGGCAGCAAAGTTACGGCGTAGTGTGAAATCGGTGCGCCAAAGTCGTGGCGACACCGTAAGTATGTCGGGATAGCGCCTTATGTGGTTCCCGTCGCAAAAAGCAAGAAGGCAAAATCCCGTCAGCGTCAAGCTCACCATCTGCGTACTTATGGTTGCGCATGGCTGCGCAGGTTATGGTCCGCGTATGATCAGCACCGGGAACTCTACGGGCAGCATGACGTTGATGGAGGCCAGCAGGCTCACGGGCAAAACGTAGAACGATACCGGGGTCTCCGTCACCACCGCCTGCGGCGTTGGTGCACATGCGGATGGCCTTCTTTATTGGCGGTTGTTACTAGTGACCAAGGAGGTCAGAAACATTTATTCCACCTCTTGGTATATAGGCTTGCGCAAAGAACCGCGCTAATTGAGAGCATACCGCTGAAGGCCCGCGATGAGGTTCCTATATGCAGTCTGTAGCTAAAGGCCGTGGAAGCTTCACAGGGTTCACTCAAACATGTGTAGGCTCACACGAAAACTGTTATAAAATTCACAAAGCGCCCAATGGACATGCAAGTTCTTTCTTGACAATTATCTTGGTTTCCCAGGTACGACGTGTGAAATTCTCACGAAGGCAAACTTTTCGGCAAAGACGCTGAACACATTAAGCAACATTATATGTTTTAACACCCAGGAGGGACTTTCTGCATGTGATTTTTTCTAGAATGCATTTTAGGAGCAAAGCCCTTTGCTTGTTGATGCATATCCAACGACGTGGCCACCTTTATTTGCATCAAATTGTGTTTGCCGAATACTTTCACTGTCTGCGAAGACGGCAGTGTGAACTGATCATTGATCGGCAGAATAAGCCATCGCTCACTCATACTCACTCACTAACACAATAATTTCGCAGTCTATGTGCACACCACACTCATGGCACGCTTACATTCGTCGGCACTCAGTCACGTTCGTACTAACGCCCATTCATACTCACCGACACTCATTCACATACATACGTCCACTCCCGCTCGTCGACTGTCGCCAAATTCATACTCCCGTCCTCGGGAAATCACCGCTACTGGCTTGTGATCTTTCAAAAGGCAGATACAGGGGACTTAAGGCCGCATATTTGCAGCCGACTACTTCGATGCGGCAGGAAAAAAAAGCGGCGACAGACGATGAGCGTGTTGGATTTTTGGATGAAGAAACGCGGTTGGGGAAGGCGGCGTCACCACAGGCAGCAAAAGACGCCGTAGGGTAGCCATTTCATGCTTTCATCTACTCTCGAATACGGGAGAGCGAGCAATTTTTTATTAGGCAAAGATGAACGCAATCATAATACCCTGAGAGCGAAATATTTAGGTTTTAGAAGAAAAAGAAAGGACACCTCTAAGACACGTAAATTTTTTTTAATTGAGAAGTGCTTACTATGTGCTCTGGTAGACTGGCCCAGTTTGATATAGGCCGTGCCTTATGTACGGATGTTACAGCGTAGAACATTACCGCTTTTTTTGCGATGAACATTCAAACGCAAATACTATTTAGAATACTGTCTAATAAAGGAACCAGTTAATCGTTGCACTATTCGTTTGCTTCTTCTAACACAAATACAAAAGGCGTCGGTGTGCTCGTATTACATAATCTGGTTGCGTACGTAATACCTATAAGACGATGACTGCGTACGAATTTCGTCCGTCAATTTCCATCCCATTGAGGTTACTCTTACGCCTGAATAAATGTAACGAAAACATAAAAATAATACAGTTGCTACATTAGAACGTAAAAACGCGTACTTTTCAAAAAATGTCACCGAAAAATAAAGACACACCGAAGGGTGAAGTGTAACAGCAATAGCAAGGTATTCGAATATTACATGAAGAAAGGTTCGTAGTTTGGTTTGATGGGCTGTAAACACTGGGCTGTAATACACTAAACACTCGCATACTAAATAAACACACGCGGGTGCCCAAAGACACACACGAGAGTTCACTCGATAACCACGACCATTTTCGGTTCCGGCGACGGCGAGATGAGCGCCGGCAGCAAGAGCATGCGCGCACTAGTCCGAAAGTGAACGTTCCGTGCCGCCGCTCCCTTTATCATTTGTTTGTGTCGCGCCTCTGAAACTGAGCAGATCACGTGACCTCCAGCACTGAGCGCGCGGGTTCTACAGCGCACAGCGAGGCACCAATCTTCTTGGCTCGCACCTGCAGAAGGATCACGTGAGCTCCACCACTCGGCGGGCGGGCCGCGCATGTGCCGTTGCACTCAGAATACGCGACGGCGTGAGCGCACCTGGAGTACGTGTCTGGATAACTGCAGGTGCAATAAAAGCCGGCATTGAACTCACCAGCTTCGATCGATGTAGACATGGGAAGCTGCAGCAATCGTTCACCTCGACCATCCTGCTGAGAGCCCTGACGTATCCGAGCATCGGGATGATATCCCACGGCATGCGAGAGCAGAGGTTCCGCCAGCACAGCAAGCGAAGCGACCAGCAGCGGCGGCACGCTGGTCCCGGCGCAGTGCTCAGCACCTGCCGCGTGGGACACAGGAAAGGGCTCTACCGTTACCAGCGACAGTTTTATTGAGGTAGTGAAAAGCGTGACAACAAAGTAGTAACTACGACCTTTTTTTTAAAGGATGTACGAGTAACAAGCCTGCAAACGCATTTTGTCTAAGGGCACTCTGGAGACCGTGAAACGGCGCTGTTCTCTAAAAACTGATTTATGATATAGTATTGGGCTCAGAAAAAGCTGTGGCTCCGTAGTTACTGTCAACTATGAACACGCTGCCAACAACCGCGCTCGTCGCTCGTCCGCACCGTCTCTTATCTCCACACGGCTCTGACCTTTATGCGCCGTGCATTCGCTGCTCAGTTTCCGTTGAAGCGATAGACCGCACGTACCTTCGCCCGCTGCTGCGGCGTATATATGCGCTTGCTGCCAGTGTTTTGACAGTCGTTGTCTGCAGTCATTCAGTGTGATCTATTCATGTTTGTTTGTGCGCGCTCACATCACGCTTGTTCAATCAGTTGGTAATAGTCGGGCCACATTTTCCAACGCACGCTACACATGCAATGCTGCCCGGGTCGGCAATGCAGCGCTACAGGTGTGTCCCTTCGCACGCGCTGCCCACGGGAATAGCGCCTCAAACACCACCGTTTCACAGCTTGGCGCCTCCTCGTGGTCATCGAGTCTCCTTCATGTCGCTACCCGCGCCGCGGCACTCACCGCTGGCGTTCAAAAGAGCACAGACAATGTCTTAACAATCATATGGTGCTACCAAAGCCGCTCACCTTACTGCCGCTATTATGACATTGCTGCGTTGCTGATGATATTGTGCATCAAGAAGGGCGAACTGTGACTATATTTTTATAACTTGTTTGGGCAGCAACTAGCGCATGTAATGTGGTCCTGTACAAGGGGTTGGGGACCAGAGACCGCATTTCCTTAACTTTTGACAGGTTGCCCGGATGATCTCGTTTCGTTCTCGCAACGATTCCCGGATGTTCTCGTTTCAGTGCCCGCATAACGGCTGTGGATTTTGGCTCAAGGTCACTTGAAGGTCACCCACAGCGGGAGCTAAACACATTTCATCCTTAAAATATATATCCATTCACAAATGGACGAGAACAGTGTACAAAGTAATAATAAAGACGAAGGGATCGCAGCAAAACGAAGACGAAGTCATCAACAGTGGACTAATGAGTGAAAGCTCAGTTGGGAGACAACATTTAGAGAAAGGCACTTGTTTTAATCCGGACACTGAAGACAAGACTCTGAACGCTTCTCCATGAGGAATGTCTGTCCCCGATGAGAATTCCCGACAAAGACACCGAGGAACTCAAGCCTACTTGTGATAATGATGACTCCGGCTGAGTCTTTCCTTGCGCGTGTGCTGTGGGTGATATGTTATAGTATTAACTAACATTTATGAAAGCATTTCTTCAATTCCAATATACATTAGAATTTTACGAAAACAAAGCTCAAAAGCCATTGTATGTTGACCAAAATTAGAACAACTTCCTCACCTGTATTACCGGCCATAGAAAGAACAATAAGATTTGCAAAATAGTACTTTAGTGATAAATAAATTAGTGTTGCAATTAATTATCATTATTTGGCTTTAGGGACTATTCAGAACTGAAGCTCAACTCCACTGTACCAAGACCGCTGCTGTGGGCTTTGCACTACGATTACCACGCCTAAGCAAAAATTTTGAGGTAGCAAACTGAAACTATCAAAAATGATACGTTTGGCAGAAATATACCTTAACATTTACGACGTCAGTAAAGAAACATGACTAGAACAGTAGGAAATCTTGTGGTTACGAAGAGACAAGAAAGTTAAGAAGATATCTAGCGACACATTTGTCAATACATATTACGAAAATGAATGGGAGCATAACTTCCTTGATTTCGTAATCACAACGTTTGTGATACAAGTCATTTTCAACTGTTCTATCAACCCTGCTTTATCATGATTCCTTAGGAGTGTCGTGATTCAGGCAATTGTGCTCTAACTATATAGCCAACCTCGGACATATCGAATCTGAAGGGGATCACAAAAAAAGGTAGCTCGATATATGAAAGAATAGGCCCTGAGGCAAACGGCGGCTTACCGATTGGTGCGTCCGCAGGCAGCTAAGTTACAGCACGTTACTCGGAAAAAGAAAGCAAGCACACTTAATTTACGTGCAAAAAAAAAAAAAAACAACGCTGACCCTAGTTTGCTTCTTCTATTGCGAAATGAAGATGCTCGTCTCCATCTTGTCAAGACTGTCGAGGTGCGAAAGCCCTGTGCCTTCCCTATCAACTCAACCCACAGGACGATGCCACGAAAATCGGAAAGAGGGAATGCTGATGTTTGAGGTAGCACGTTGGCTAGCCGAACAGCTTGATGGGGCTGAACTGACTGCACACACGAGGCGCGCAAGAAGGAAGAAGCGCAAAAAAAAAAAGTTACAGTGACGTTTCACTTCGTGAATGCGGGTTAAGCGCAAGCGTATTGGTACGCCTGGATGCTTCCCCTCGTTCCTCCTTCTCCACTTCACTCAACGCCAACTAGATTTCCCTCTAGGTGGTGTTGATGATGATGATGATGATAAGTGGTTCTTGAGGGAAAGGGAAAGGTTGGCGCTATCTTCTGCAGCCCTTGAGGGAGCACGGCTCAGCGCCTTTGCCGCGCGCTCAGCGCGCTCTTCCGCACTTTCCCTGGCGCGCGATTCTCTTCTCCAGCTCTAGGCGCCAGAAGACCTCAAAGTGCACAAAGAAGTGCACTTAGAGGTCTTCGGCGTGCCACCGCGTTCGATATGTCGAATGTGCTGGTGAACGGGCGTTCTATATACGCGTGCACTAGTCCTATACATTTGCATGGGATTTTCGAGGGAATTTCACAGCTGTTCGGTATACGCAATAATTCGTTTTATGTGGGTTCGATATATCCGGGTTCGACTGTAGTGCAAGTTAATCATTATAACTCATCAATGGTACTGTGCAGTCAATCGCATGAAAAGCCCCGAGAATTAAGCGATCTGCTATAGAAATCGGCGCTCACCAGCTGACGAGGTTGGTGTAGTAGATGGACGTCCATGAAATGGCGCTACAGGTGACCACCACTGATAGCGGCACGGCCAGCCACCTCAACCAGCTCACCGGGCATTGCTCGTCACGGCTGCCGAACACGTGGACGAAACACAAAGACCCGCGTTCATTAAAGTGAAAGCGTAAAATGTATCCGAGCCATCGTCTTATAGACCCATCGTAAACGCTATCCGACTCGGCAAATTTCCAACGAGTTGTCATTATGCTTCCAATATTTCCACCAGGCCCCCCTAACAGTCGGAGCAGCCACCGTTTTTATTGCGATAGCCATTATATGGACACTCAAAAGCAGATTTCTGCCGTCGCCGTCGCCGTCGCCGTCGCCGTGAGGTTCCGTATGACGTCAATGGAGATGAAATCGTCGCCGGTAAGTGGTTCTTGAGGGAAAGGGAAAGGTTGGCGCTATCTTCTGCAGCCCTTGAGGGAGCACGGCTCAGCGCCCGAACGCTGTATGTGCGAGTGAAAGAGCGCGAGGGGCGCGCGCTTTCACGGGGAGTGAACGCACGGCGGAGAACAAACGCGCGTTCTGCTCCGTGCTCGCTTAAGGGCTGCAGAAGTAGGCGTCTCTTTCCCCCTTTACAATCATCATATATGTAGAGCAAACGCGCCTTCTTCCGACGCGCGAGAGGCCGTGGGGGAGGGAAGGGAGGTGACGCTTAGCTGCGGCACCAAGTGCTTATTATTGCGATAGCAATTATATGGACACTCCAAAGCAGATTTCTGCCGTCGGCGTCGCCGTCGCCGTTGCCGTCGCCAGTCGCCGTCGCCGTCGCCGTGAGGTTCCGTATGACGTCAATGGAGATGAAATCGTCGCCGCGCGCCGCCGAACGCTGTATGTGCGAGTGAAAGGGCGCGAGGGACGCGCGCTTACACGGGGAGTGAACGCACGGCGGAGAACAAACGCGCGTTCTGTGCCGTGCTCCCGTAAGGGCTGCAGAAGTAGGCGTCGCTTTCCTCCTTTACAATCACCATATATGTAGAGCAAACGCGCCTTCTTCTGACGCACGAAAGGCCGTGAGGGGGGGGGGGGAGGTGCAGGGAAGGGAGGCGACGTTTAGCTGCGGCACCAAGTGCCTATTTATATCAGAGGCTCCGGCAACAGTCACCAACGCCGCACGCATTTTGTGCGAACGCGGGCAAAACGCCGACGGCGTCGACAACAGTGCTGTGTGTTGCCGGTGCTGCTGCATGTCCAAGTTTGTACAGCGGATAAAACTACTATCCTTACTCCGTATAGCTCTCTACTAAGTTGCTATCGCAATTGATGCTTCGCCTTTCGGGTGAAACTGCGACAACTTTTTTATATCAGAGGCTCCGGCAACAGTCACCAACGCCGCACGCATTTTGAGCGAACGCGGGCAAAACGCCGACGGCGTCGACAACAGTTCTGCGTGTTGCCGGCGCTGCTGCATGTCCAAGTTTATACAGCTGATAAAGCTAATATCATTACTCCGTATAGCTCTCTACAAATTTGCTATCGCAATTGATGCATCGCCTTTCAGGTGAAACTGCGACAACTTTTTCAGAAGCAGGCGTTCATATTGTGATTAATTCCTATTAGATGCAAGCCTTGATCGCCTTTTAGCGGAGGGAGGGGGGGCGTAAGCTTAACCAACGCATTTCCGAAGAATTTCGGGGGTAATGGTCATCCGACGTTGGGGAGGCAATTTTGACGCAACGCAATCATTCATTCTGGAGCAAGAAGTGGAGTATGCCGCAACATTGGGTGACACCATTTACACGTATGAAGCGAACGTCCTTAACAAAACCGCGACCTCGCTCGCTTCATGCATATTCGACGCTCTGCGGGGCGTGAGAAGCTCCGTAACTAATGGGCGTTTCGATCGCCTGAGAGAAACTGGCCGCGCTTCATTACGCTGTCGAAATTAGCTGTGTCGGTTTTCGTGAAATGTCTCGAAACAATGTTGCGCTCCTCGGATGACTGACTGCTTTCAAATATTACATCAAATTAGTTGTCTCACTCTGAGTTAAAACATTATTCAGTCTAATTTTCAGAAATGTTAAATTGCTACCTCGACTCATTCTAAATACTGTGGTGGAAGTAGCAATCACGAGGAGATTGCTTTATAATCACATCTTCGCTACTCTCAAAGGATTTGGAAGACATCTGAAAGACCTTGTATATAATTTAAAGCTAGTGGAGGCACTCGCAAGCCAGTAGTGACGAGGGCGGCCTTCCGCGCGGGATTCGCGATGTCCCCAGAAATGGCGGTGTAGGTGGCGCTGGCAATGAACGCATGGCGCACAGCGGTGGTGAGGCTGCACGAACGAGAAGGAAAGAAAAAAAGAAACGAGAAAACTAGTGAGTGCCAATCGTAGATCACAAGAACAAGCGGGAAATTACGCTTGTACTCGCAGATACAACGTCGGCTGCTCTGCTACCGTGATAACTGAAATCGAAAGAAAACCAACGCATAAATGATTTTCGAAAAAAATCATGCAATCACATGTTTTTGCCAGAATTTCTAGGTTTCCGGTAGTAATTACGGCCATCGACAGAAGTGACGCAAGTATAGCAGATCAAGGATATGAAACTTGCTCGAAACCGCACCAGACCAGTTGCTATTGTACGACCTTTGAACAGTCGAGAAAGTGAACTGAGTGGCTCATATCACGTTGCAAAAAAAAAAAAACTGAGGCTGTCTCAGAACATTACTCACCTGCTTACGCGGTTTTGTACACGTATATTAATGTAGTGGTACGTATTCAGCACTCACCGCTCGTTTTAGCGACCGAATTTCAGTCGGGTCGTCTGTGGAAAGAAGCGGTGTTGGAATTTTTGGAAATGCGAAGGTGCACATTTCACCACCTTCTACACAGTGTAAAACTTACCAAGAAACCAAACTACAATTTTTAAAGCTAGAGCTCTGCTGAATAATTACATAATGCGCGAGGTTTTCAAGAAATCTCTTCGTCCCACGTGAAAAGCTGCGAGTCCCTCTATATTTATGCCAGCGTTGTCCTGAGTTTATTTTTTAATAAACAAGTAACACGAAGGCAGGCGAAATTACCGTACAGTGGAAAGTTTCTTGTGGCGCAAATGGTCAATGTTATATGGAGATAACTGTAGAAGGTCAGCCGAAGATGGTGTGAAAGGTTAAAAATATCGACGCAAAGTTGATACGTTGTTGTCCTTGAAATTGGACAAGAAATAGGCAGCAGCCTAATTGCGCTAGTAGTATTTTGCGCTCTTCAACAAGCGGAGGACTTTCTTTCAGCATGTTGTTAAGGCCAGTTAACTTGTCAATGTACCCAAAAATGTTAAGGCGAGCTTGAGAAATCTCATCGCTATTCTACTTCGGCTGAGAATAAACAATTCAGGTTGGAGTCTTGTTATCTCAAGGTCCCTTAATGTGGCGCCACCCAAAGGCAGTGACATTGACGCTCATTGACTGTACATTGACGCTCATGTTTTTGTGCCATAAACAGCGGCAAATAAGCTACAGCAGATGAGAAACAAGACAGAAGGTTGCATTGTTTTTTCCATGTGGGACGCTATTTTTTGGGGGGGCGAGAAAAATGAACGTTGCTGTAATACACCAGCTAGACCAGCAAGAAGTTCTTCTAACCCACGCATAGCTTCGAGACGTTACATACCGTTAATTGCTATTGCCTGATAGCGCATTGAAACATCGTCCCAAAGCAACGCACAGGCTACGAGAAACGCCGTAGTGAGGTGCTCCGGAATAATGGTTTGTACATAGGGTTCTTTATTGTACACTCAGCGCACGGTACACGACCACCTTTGCATTTCGCCCTGAGTGGGCAGTGGCCGCAACGGCCTTGAATCGAACCTGTGAGGTCGTACTCAGGAGACGATTATTATAATGTAACGTAAAAAAAGCTGGCAGATCCCACGCCCTGTGGGAATTTATAGAGAGAGAGAGAGGCAGAAGAAAGGGGAAAGGCAGGGAGGTTAACCAGATGGTAAGATTTGGTTTGCTACCCGACGCTGGGGAGAGAGGGGAGGTGGAGGTAAAGTGACAGGAAAGTAGAGATAGAGAAAGAAAGGAGCACAGATGCACAATCACAATCGGTCACAGGTGGCACAGCACAATAGCACTTGCAGCACTACACGCATCTGTCCGGGCTACAGCCGCTTGTCCAAGTCTGTTGCCCTTAAAAACTGCAGCAGCGCCGATGGTATGCGAGGCAGTGTGCGGGAAGAATACCAAGTTAACGAAACGACCATGAGAGCAGCAAGACGTAGGTGGCTCTTTCATGACCTATATGACACGCATGTTATGACATTCATGTCATGAGTCCTCAGGAGTCCCTTTAGCTACACCTAAGAGATTTTAAGGCGAAAGCCTTAGCCATGCTCATGACTATGACTTCGACCATCAACCTTTAGCCTTTTCCTTCACTTACTACCACATCCGAACCCATTCAATTGGTTTTTGAGTGTTAAAATTTTTTCGCTGAGTTACTTATTTTTGATGACTCATGGTCATGACCATGACTTCTACCACAATCCTTTAGTATTTCCTTCACTTAGTGCCCACAAACGAACCCATTTCAGTGGTTTTTGAGTGTTATTTTGTTTTCGCTGGGTCACTCATGATCTAAACGACAAACATGTCATGACATTTATGTCATGACCTATCACTTATGTTCGTTATACACTCCTGTCATACTATGCCAATTTTGGTGACGGTGACAAGAACTTTTATTGGGCTTTAGAAACTGCACAGGGGGAGCCGAAGCCTCCCTCAGGTCAAGTCGGTGGCTCCGCCCACGATGGCACCGGGAGGCGAAATCCCGTTGGGATGTCGTGGGCCCTCTGGACAGCCTGGAGTTGGATGTGGTGGTGGTCGCTTCTTAGGAGCTCGTCCCACTGTTACTTTGTGGAAAGTATAGAGTTTTCTATGGCTGGGCACAGCCAGAGCATATGATCAAAAGAGCATGAATCGGCTCCACGTTTGGGGCACGACTGCGGGAAGTGTGGGTCTATATCCTGCTAAGGGACCGCGGAGTGGGTTACGTGCGCGTTTGTAGCATTCTGAGCGTGCTAGCTTGTGGTTTGTTTAGTCTTGGGTGAGAAGGAGAGAACCACCTCCTTTCCAAGCGGTAGTCTGAGTCGATTTCATGAAAGGTGCACAATGGGTCTTTCTGGATGCAAGCTTCGTTACGAGGATGGCCGTTGACGGCTGCGCGGGTCGTGAAATCGCGCGCCAGCCGGTGAGCCCGTTCGTTGTGGTTGCAGCCGTGCGGTTGGATCGAGTCCCCCAGGTAGGCCGGGAACCATGAAATGTGGAAATATGCTTCCGTGCCAATTTGACCGAAATTAGTGCGCTTGTTGATCGCAATTTTATTCACCCGTTTCGATACGCGCGCCGCCGAAAAGGACCTAACGGCTGTACGGGAGTCCGAGAAGACGAAGAGGGGAGAATGTGCGCTGTGTATGGCCAGGGCGATAGCCGCCTCCTCCGCCTCGTGAGCAGAATTGGTGCGCACAGAGGCCGCATTCACCAGATTGCCTTTCGCGTCCACTACCGATAGGGTGAACGCGTCTCCGCTGTCGTATCTAGGGGCGTCTGCGAATAGAGCGTGTAGTCCATGTCGAGTGATCTGTTGTTTGGTACCTACCAAGTTAACGAAACGACCATGAGAACACCAAGACGTAGGCGGCTGTTTCATGACCTACATGACACGCATGTCATGCCATTAATGCAGCAATTGTTCGCCAAGAAATGCTTTGCATTAAAAAAAAAAGAAACGGAACTCACCGGAACTCCAGCCCTTTTCCATGGGCGACTGCATCTTGCTCACGGAAGCGCGCTGCGCGTTAAGGTTGCTCCGCCTCGTGGCTAGTTGCCCAGATCCGGCCTCGAGGAGCGGAAACGGCGTCCCGAGGCCAAAGTCTTTGTTCTCGAACTGCGTGAACGGTTCCGGCCACCTGCTAGGCAAGCTGTCGCTGCGCTGAGGTTGTGGTTGTGAGAACACCGCGCACTTCCAGCTTTGTTTACGGATTGGACTGGTTTGCTCTCGCCTGCTGCGGCACAGGCTGAGGCATCGGGTCGAGTTTTGGCGCCGCAGTCTTGGGCGCCGGTGGTACCGGCTCGCTCTTCGGCTGAGACGTCCGCCGTGATTCGTGCCATGTCTCGGTCTTCGTGTCGAATGACGGCCGAACCACTTGCTCTGCCTGCTGCTTATCGTTGGCCGATGATGTGTGGTGCCGGTGTCGAGCCTGAAAGTGATCAAGAGAGTCGGATACATGCATGAGTTCGAGATGTTGCAGTGCCCGCCAGTACCTGCAGACAAGACGTCTTGGTATGTGCCACGCCATATTTTACATTAGGTGCACCGATATGCGTGATGTATAAGATGAAATTCCGAATTGTGAGTGTTCGCCTGTTTTGTTTTTACATAGGTTAGGATAAAAGCAATATGTCACGTGCAAAATGCGAGTAACGTTTCTTGCTTTTTATGTTATTGCCCCGTACATCAGAATAATCTTCATCAAAAGACTCGGAAGTCGACAGAGAAACTTTCTAGGTTGAGCGTCATAACAAGAATTTGGCATTCTGTGGCTCCAGCAGCGTCCGCAGTTTTTTCATTGTCCGTGTGAAAAGGAGAGCAGACTTGTGCGACCTTCCCGAATCGCAACCCAAATTGCAGTTAAGCTGTTTCTGTAAGCAGTTCTATTAAGAACTCAGTTGCGTTTAATTAAACCACCTACTTTAAAACGTTGCCCGCTTATGATATAGCCCGTTTGAAAGCTTGCCCCGTATGACGGTTTTGAGCACTTGTTAAGAACTATTTACAAAGACGGCAACAACCCGCTGTGGTGGTGTCGTGGCTTTGGTGTTGCGCTGCTAAACCGGACGTCGGGGGAATAAAATCCCGGCCGCGGCGGCCGCATTTCGAGGGAGGCGAAATGCAAGAACACCAATGTTCCTTGCATTGCTTGGACGTTAAAAAAACCCCACGTTGTCAAAATTAATCCGGAGTTCGCCCTACGGCGTGCCTCATAATCACATCCTGGTTTTGGCACGTCAAACCGCAGAGTTTAGGTAACACTGGTGCCACTACTATCTTGAGTCGCATTAAAACAAAAGCTCGTGCGGTAAAAAAAAAAGTCAAGAAAATGACCTAATATTGCATCTTTCTAATTTCAAAATGTTTTTAAAAGACATGACATCCACTAAAATATGTTTACTATATATGCCAGAAATGAAGCGAGCCACCATTCATTAATTAAATTAGAGTTAGCACAATATACAGGGTGTATATATTCATTCGCAATTCATTAATTAAATTAGAGAGCATATATATATATATATATATATATATATATATATATATATATATATATATATAGGGTGTCCCAGCGATGACGCAGCACGATTTAAAAGAAAAAGTGGCACGGCGTTACGCGAAGCAAACCTAAACGCCAGGGAATACACGCAAAGCGCGTACCGCTGCATTCCGCGCTTTCACAAGCGAAACAAAACAACGCACGCCGCGAATATGATACGCGCGCCAACTTCTCGCTCACGTGGAATGAGCTGATCCGAACTGAGGCGCCGCACACCGACCGCGCTTACAGGGACTTTAACCGCGCTGGCAAACAGAGAGAAAAAAAAAAAAAAGAAAATGGTGATACGTCATCGAGGCAAAGCCCCTGCACGGATTTGTTGTGAAAACAGTCGCACCCGCTGTTCTCGCGCAGTGAAAGCCCCGACGCTGCTGGCGAGCGGGAGGGCGAGCGATGCATCGCGCTACGACAAGGAGTGCCAGCTTCGCCTCTCCTCCTCCACATTTGTTTTTTTTCCCTTTTACTCTCTCCATACGAACGGAGGAGAGAAGAGGATGGCTGTCGAAGTGGAAGGTTCCGAAGGGGAGCGTTGTTAGAAAAGGAAAAGGATGAGGGGGGGGGGGAGAGCAGTGTTCGGAACATAGAAGACGAGCGTACGGTCCAGGATCCGCGGCAAACAGCGCCGAGATGGCCGACGCAGCAGCGGCAGCAACAGCATCGGCGGGAACGGAGACACGCGGGCAGCCAGCCACCGGGGATGAGCAGGAGGAGCACCTGCTCATCCGGCACATGCGTCCCGACGAGCTCAAGCAGGCCATGGACATCTGGAAAGAACGGGGGCTCAAGGCGAGCGAGAACAGCGTGAGCACCTTCTACCAGGTGGACCCCGAGGGCTTCTTCGTCACCGTCGACACGAGGACAGGTGAGCCCTCCGCCGAAGCATCATTCCTCGGGCGCTTTCGGCGTTCGACGACGCAGTTTGGAAGATGTAACGGGGGAAACTCGAGTGCTATGGAAGCGCGAAGACGGCCCGACGCGCGTCAATCCGGCGGTGACACGTGTTTGAGCATCGGCGTGGCGGAGGGTGTCGTCGATCGAGAAGGCGCGGCGTGCCGGCTCGTCCACGACGTCGGCAAGCCAGTCGCGTTCGGACACTTCAGAGTCGAGAGCGGTGCTAGCTAGTACACCGCAACGTGCAAGTCACTCGCGTGGCGTGCAAACTGAAAAGATGCAGACGTCATCACCATATACGGCAAATGAATCGTTCTTTGTTGGCGTGATATCAGGTTACTTTTTAAGTCCTCTGGTGTGTTAATTCAATGGGGGTTGCGATTTTTTAAATCGTGCACGAGAAGTGGGCAGCTCTTTTTTTATTTAATTTTCTTTTTATTTATGACACAATATTAGTCGCTGAAGCAGCAATAAACGTTCGACGCGATCATGATCAATGCCAAGGAATCCCCCTAAAGGCAGTGTAATTGTCCACCAATACTCGCGTTTTTGCAATGTGCACTCAACTCGTGGGTTGTTGCTTTTTTTTTAGGTTTGAAGGGAAATTGTGAATGCCACTAAAAGTGCATGCGATTTCGTGGAAATTAAAAGGAGTTCAAGATAAACGCGATGCCCGCGGCATTACTGAGGTCTGGCGATGGTGGGTGGAATTGTTCCGCACACGTGTATTAAAGAGCGCACCTTACCAATAGGTTGCATGTGTTCATGCTATTACTTGTAGAGTTAGTTAAATTGAGCAAATCAATCATGTAGCTATGTAATCCTGTTTACTCAGAGTGAAGACGCTTACCTTACGATATTGTAAATCGGCAGTATTTCTATAAGCGCTTCAACTCGAAGCTCTTCATCAACCTCGCCATTTCGAAGGCACTGCCGTCTCTGGAATGAAGCAGTCGCTGCGCTTCAGCAATTCTACCTGGCAATTCCAGGGCTAGAGGTGCATAATCAGGCTCTTCTTGTCTCTTCTCGAAGGCACTGACACGAAGTTTTGTTTCTCAAGTTACTCCCCATCGTAAGATTTCCAAGGAAGCATTAGTGAAGCACGCCGGCTCTATATACTTCGGTCGATATGGCGGTGGCTGCCCCCTGGAATCAGTCGTGATGATAAAATGTGTAGTGGAGGCCTGTTTGTAAAGATGGGAGCAAATACCCCCTTAGTTAAGCGTGATGGTGAGAAATAATGAAGCCTAAGTCGTGTCATTGCAGGCAAAGTGCCTCGGCCTATTGGTGTCCTGGTCCCTGGCAGATTGCAGAAAACGTGTAGAAATTATTATTTTCCAGGGATTGCCTGGTTGTTGAGAAATTTTCGGCGACCATCCTGCTGATGAAGCTGCCCGGTTCACCCAGGATAACGCATGCACAGCCCATCAAGAACGAACGGCTCTGTGGCATTTTGGAATACTCCGAAGAAATCCAATAGTCCTTTGTTAATGCTCGATCCGTCACTGCGGCTGCGATTATCTTTGGCGGCGCTACATGTGCTGCTGTACCACATACGACTGGAGCTAGCCTTCACAAATTCATTCTCCTCCCTCCCTGTAACAGCCGACTGCCCCCTATGTCACCACTGTAACTGTGAGGAGACCATCCAGCACCTAATCCCCCACTGCACCCGCGCTTCGACGTCCAACGTCAGTTTCTTCAGAGTGCGCTCAGCCAACTGGACGTTCGACCCTTTATACAGAGACAAAAATCCTGGGTGCACGGCCTCATCCATCATCAATACCAAAGGCTACCCACTCTCTAATGATTTGCCTGAAATCAATGGACCTGACAAGACGCTTAAAAAAATCTTGTGTCCGCTATTTTGGACGTGAACTCTCTCTCTCTTGTTGCATTTGCATTTTCCTCCTTTAATTCGATCGCCCATCTATTTTCTCCCGTCCATAGTAACGAACCGGACGTCCGTCTGGTTAACGTCGCTTCTTGTTCGTGTTTTTTTCCTCTCTCTCTCTTGTGCAAACCTTTTCGTGCACAAGAATCTCACCGGTGCGATGGCTTGACGCATTCGTACTCCAATCTCTCTAGCCTTTGGTAACACAAACGCACTTAATAGATAAGTCTCTCGACGGTCTTGTGCCACAATATGTGATAGAACTTACGCCATCTCCCGAATCCACTTGAACCTTTTATGAATGCTTAAGCGCATTTATCAAGTGCCCTTATTCAATGAAGCGCAATTTCCTCCGAGACTATCGTGGTGCAGCTGTGCGAATGTTTGCAAATTGTTGCCTCATTGCATCTTTTCCTCCTCTACTTCTTCTCGCTTGTTAACAGCGCCCTTTAACTTCTTTGGCTTAACGGTACCTTCATGTTTGGTCGCGTCCCGGACCCTTTTCTTAGTGTGGAAGCCTTTCATGGCCAAGTCTTGCAGCAGCTTCCTGCCAAAGCATCGGCAACATAACTGATGTCACTCTGAGTAGGCATATAGATCGTCATGCTCTTTGTCCTTCTTGCATTTTAATTTCTTTGTAGTGTCGAAAAATTCTTATCAAATCAAGTTCCGCCGTTCGACTAATAGGCTTCTAAAACCAAACAGCAATGCAGCGTCTGTGTTTTTGTGTTTTTCGTTTTAGATGCGAAAATCCGGCGTCCGTAGTCTGTAGCAGTGAAATGGCCTTAAAATCCCATTTTTAAAACTTCACAACTGAAAACTTATGTCAAAAATATGTGCTTAAGCATTGACGGGAACTAGCTGGTACATGTCGGAGCCTTATTGCCTAGTACCATGCTTTTGCGCTGTTTCGACTCCGATAAGTGCTAGTTTTCGGCCGTGGACACATAACTTCCAGGACAGACGACAAAGAACCACTCCGCTCTATAGTCTCATTATTGCTGTAGCTAACAAACATATGACAGAATTAAGGCACCTACGCATCACTGACAGCATCAGCCATGCGTAGGTGCCTTAATTCTGTCATATGTTTGTTAGCTACAGCGATAATGAGACTATATGTGGATTATCACTAGTTCCTCTAGCAATGAGTGATGCGCGTTGTTTATTGAACAAACTATGCGGTAAGTTGTCCAAGGAAACTTGGTTCATAAATGATGCACAGAACTCTCGATTATATAATATTGATCCTAGAATATAATTCAATATTCCGTTTAAAATTAACCGATCGGTTGAAACAACAGTACATAGGCTTCGGCTAGGCACTGCCTATACCAAAAGCTTCCTGTATAGGATAAGAAAAACTAATAGTGCTACATGCTCATGTGGAGAGGCTGAAGAAGACATAGAACACCTTCTACTACGCTGTAAAAAACATGATGCTCCCCGTAAGAAGCTTTCAGAAAAACTACGTGGCTTGGATAGACGACCACTATCCATAAGAAAAATTTTGGGTCCATGGCCGACAGAAAAACTACAAAACATCGCTGCGCGCGCCTTGGTACAATTTTTGGAGGAATCAAAAATATCACAAGAATACTAAGTCAGATATTAGTTATTGCTGGCATTGTTATTAACAGGCACTCTTGATTACATGTTTACTGTGTCTTCGTGTTCATGTGGAATTTGTGTCTGCGCACAAGACTGTTGTATTTAGAGCACGGCATTCAAGAGGGACCTAATTCGCAAGTGCCGAACATCATCTTTGTGAACTTGGTTTTGAGAACATTTATGCTTTGTGAACTAATGTGTTGTGTGTGAACACTTCAGTTTTGTGAGTATTTATGTTACGTGAACTCTTCTGTAGCGCGAACATTTATTTATATTTCTGTTAGGATTTTGTACGTCAATGTTCGTACATGTGGTTATTAGTCCAGTTTTGTGAATTTTGACAACGTTCCGAGGACAACTATCATGCAAGAGAAGAGGAGTAGCCGGCGCCAAATATAGGCACCAACCTCTCCTTAAATACATTTAATTAAAAAAAGGCACCTACGCAAGCCGGGAAGGGAGAGTTACAACTAAAACGAATATCAAGTCCGTTAACTGATCGCCTGAGATTTATGGGGCGTTGTTACTAGAACAACAGACCATCGAACGTGGGAGACCTGTATAAAGGCTCCCACGTTCGATGGTCTATTGTTCTAGTAACAACGCCCTATAAATTGTTTGGTCCATGTCTTCGATTAAATGCTTTTTAAGCGAATTCTTGTTTTCCAGCACTATGACGAGATCAGCCTCATCCTGCAATCCATCTCATAATTTCTTTTTTTTTCATCTTTGTATTTCAACGTATCTACAGGGTACAGTGAATGGGCACAGTGCTTGTGCGTTCGCCATAATTTTCGGCTACTTTCTATCTGCTCAAAATCAATTTTCTTAGATGTGCTACAGCAGATCGATACACACACAATTCAAGTGCGGTTGTTGAAAATAGAAATAGCTGCCACAGTATCTAACGCGAGACATGTTTGCAGAGATCCCTTATCCTTCTCATTATTTTTTTTTGTCATTAAGGATTTAGCACTCTATTTGAGTTTATTTGTTGTGAGGATGCCTCGCGTCATATTTAAGCCGACACCAGGCGTCCATGGTCAGCACGTACGACTTGAGAAACCCGATCTATGTACGTGCAGGGAACGCAAACGACGCGCCGTCAGCGGGAAACGTTTTGTCGTGACCATGAACAGGGGCGGAACTCCTGCGCCAATTGCGCCATTTTGATAAAAAATGTGGTTGATCCCTCTTATATAGGAATCGGTATAGAACACGAAAGTGAAACGTGTCTTCACAGAAGTAGTGTAATGTTTATTGCACATTGATATATAATGTCTATTGGTGTTTTGTGGCTAAAGCGCCCTTAGGCGTTGATGCACCCACGCTGACGCCTGGTGGCACGTCTCCTCCATCACGACTACCAACGTCGATGACCATGAGCAACCGTCGTGCATATGGAAGCTGCACTACGCTGCACACGCTAGCACAACGCGAAAGACGAAGCACGTAACTGACACACTAATACAACGCGCAAGACAAAGCACGTAACTGAATCGTCACCGAGTCAAATCAGCGCGTACAGCGCGTCGTAATTGCAGCCTCCGCGATCAACTTCAGAAACATTTTCAGAGCTAATTGCGGAGGCCACGCTCCGCTGTGCTGAGTACGGTGAACGCCACCTAGGTGGCGTTGGTAGTGCTTCTTGATGCCAGCGTCCCTTCGAATGCTGGCATCGAGGCGTCGTAGTGCTGAGACCACCGAAGCGTTCACTGTCGGTGTGCGTTAGTGTCATAATGCAGTACTTCTCTTTTCTGCTCGTAGGCGGCGGCACCGCCCCGAGCAAGAGCGCGGGTACACGGAGGAGTGTTAGATATATAAGGCGCGTCTGTGTAGCTCTCTGCAAATGCGTTTGTGGCGCAATGGGTTAAACGCTCGGCGATCTATCGTCGCGGACCGAGAGGTCGTGGGTTCGATTTCGAAATTTTGCATGTTTGTGGAACTTTTTCTTATGGTTTCTTTCTTTGTATTATGTTCTATGACGTATTTCCGTGACGGAAATACGTCAGTGAAGTCTTGGTGGACCCCGGCATAAAACACTTTCGTGTTAAAAAGGCAGACTCCTGAGCCAAACTGCGCAAAACACAGAAAATTGACCGAAATTGCGCCACGCTGCGCCAGAACCGGCTTCGGCATGTGTGCTGCGGCAGTGGCCGCGAATAGCGAGCGAATTCGTTCTCTGAAAAATAGTGCAGCTGTTCACATTCTGCACACCTCCCGACGGCGCTTCCTGCACAGTTTCTCGTGATTTTTGTGCTTTTAACACTGGACTTTTCAGCGCTTTTCCGGCAAGTGGCCGGCGCGCGCGCAGCCACTCTCGGCTGTTGTCACAGCTGTCGGAACGGCCAGGGCGGCTTTATTTAGAATTTAGTAGAGTATGGTTGAGTGGGCCGAGCGGCGCGGCGCTCCCTAGCTGAGGCGCAAAATAACGAAAAACAGGCTTAGGGCACTGCGAGCGAACTAGATATTAGGGAGGCGCACGCTGCCGCGGTTTCAGCGCGTGGCCGTCTCTGCCCCCAGGGCCAGTATACCGTAAAAATATTCCAATCTGTCTTTGTGCCCACATCGGCGAGCACTGAGACATTTTGACATATCGCGGAGGGCTAATTGCGGACCTGGAATAAAAGGTCGCAGTTTCGCCCGAAAGGCGAAGCAACGATTAGTAGACAGCTATACGAAGGATAGTAGTTCTATCGGCCGTATATACTTGTAAACATTCGCTTACTAACTAAATTAATAAGCATGGTGTCACGCGAACACAAGCGAACATGAACACGTTTCACTCGATGACCGCGGAAACTGGCTGTCTAAACGCTGGAGTGAGGAAGCGCGGCGGCAGCAACAGCGATCGAATTGACATTCGTGCTGCCTCTTGCTTCAACTCGAGCTAAGCGGCGAAAACACAGCGCGCGCAAAGCTATGAGCACTCGCACTCTGTCCCCATTGCAGATCGCTTCCAAAATACGGCCCGTGCTGCCGCGCCATACGCAGCAGCCACCAGAGAACGCCCTCCTCCCTCCCCTCTCCCCGCGGGGCCTTGCGCGTGACCGAAGACGGCGCGCGAGACTGAGCTACCATCGTCGGCTCACTCTCGCACGCTTTCACTCGAACATACAGCATACGGCGCGCGGCGACGATGTTATCGCCCCTGAACTTTATACGGAACATCACGGCGACGACGACGGCTGGGATGCGCCTGAAGTGTCTATATAATTGATATCGCAATAAAGACAGATTGGAATAGTTTTATTGCGATAGCAATTATATGGACACTTCAACCGGATTGCTGCCGTCGGCGTCGCCGTCGCCGTGAGGTTCCATATAAAGTCAAAGGGCGATAAAATTGTCTTGCGCGCCGTATGCGCGAGCGAAAGCGCGCGGGGGCATGCGTTATCACGGAGAGCGACCGCACGGCGGAAAGCAATTAAACGCGACCGTCGTACGAAAGGCCTTGGGGGTATGGGAGGGAGGAAGGGAGGCGGGGCGACGCTGCGCCACCAAAGGCGTATCTTGAAACCGGGCGCAAGGGAAACTGGCCACTCAATCTCTCACGCGAAAGCAAGAAAGCGGGAAGGCAGCGCGGGAGGGAGGGGGGGTGCGCAGTTTCTACTCTGCCAACAACTGCGCTCGTACTTTGCCGGGCTGTGGCAGTCGCCCGCACCGTCTCTTATCTCCACACGGCTCTGACCTTTGTATGCGTTGTGCATTCGCCGCTCAGTTTCCGTTAAAGCGATAGACCGCACGAACCTTCCCCCGCTGCGGCGGCTGCGCTTGCTGCCAGCGTTTTGATAGTCGTTGTCTGCGGTCGTTCAGTGTGATCTATTCATGTTTGCTTGTGCGCGCTGACACCGCGCTTGTTAATTCAGTTAGTAAGCGAATGTGTCCAAGTTTATGCAGCCGATAAAACTACTATCCCTACTTCGAATACCTCTCTACTAATTTGCTATCGCAATTGCAGCTTCGCCTTTCGGGTGAAACTGCGACATTTTTTTTACGTTATACCAACCCAGGCTTGACTGCGGCTCTCTGGGTCTACGGGGACACATGGTAACCGGGAAAATATAGTTACGCCCACGAAAGGCGTTTATTGAACAGCCAGCCAGGCAGAGTTAGTCGCGATGTACTTGATCAGCTGAGTGCCTGTCGAGATTCAGCTCGCCAGCCGCACGTCGTCTTTCTCTTCACCCGTCTTGGATGCCCCGCATTCTGTTAGGACGTAAACCTCGAATGCACGTAAAAGTGTCATTTCCCTCCACGCAAACGAAGCCCACCGGGTAAGTCAAACAGGCTGTCGAGAGACGAAAGGCTTTAAACGGGCGACATGCGTAATTTCAGTCTTTGCTGACCGTCGGCCATTTGATGTGAGGCGTGCTTATACGGTAGGTCACTTCGCTTATACGATCCGTGATAACATAGGGCCCCACATAGTGGGCCAGTAGCTTTTCACATAACCCACGTTTTCTTGCTTGTTTTCACAGCCACACGAAGTCACCAGTGTCATATATCACGTGTCGGCGTCGGCGGTCGTAGCGTGCCTTCGAGTGGTCTTGTGAAACTAGCGTGCGCAAAGAAGCAAGTCGTCGGGCCGGTTCAGCAAGAGAGACGGTCTCGGATAGACAAAGATTATCGTGGCTTGAAAACGGGAAGATAGTGTCTAATGTATAACGCGGCGGACGAGAGAGAGAGAGAGAAAAACATTTATTTAGACCATTCAGATCGTTGATCTTGAGGACGAGTGGGTGGTGTCCTCATTCCAGGACTCCACTGGCCATGGCTGCTCGACGTACTTGCCTGACGAGAGCTTGTTGGACTGTGGCCCGTAGTTTCGTGCTGTGAGGTATTGAATGCGTACGTAATGAAAGGTGGCACGCTGTCCCAGTTCTTATGATCGGACGCGACATACATGGACAGCATGTTAGTGAGGGTTCTGTTGGTGCGTTCCGTAAGGCCGTTTGTTTGTGGATGATACGGTGTGGAATGTCGAAAACTTGAAGCACATAGACGGAGCATCTCTTCGACCACGTCTGCAGTGAACTGGCGCGCACGATAGCTGATGATGACTCTGGGAGGTCCATGTCGGAGAATGACAAAACGCACCAGAAAAATACACACTTCGGTGGCTGTAGCCGATGGTACAGCCGCTGTCTCACAGTAGTGTGTCAAGTGATCGGCACACACGACAATCCAGCGATTCCCATCAGATGACCGCGGCAATGGACCGAGAAGGTCGATACTGACTTGCTCGAAAGGAGTGCTTGGGGGTGGCACTGGATGTAGTCGACCAGGCGGAGTGCTCGTCAGATGCTTGTGACGTTGGCACTCGTTGCAGCTGGACACGTACTGGTTGATCGTCTGGCGCATTTTAGGCCAGTAGAACCTTTCTTGTGTGTGGTAGAGCGTTCGCGCCGATCCCAAATGACCAGAAGTTGGATCGTCATGCATAGCGCGCAAGATGGAAACACGGAGACTCTCCGGGACCACCAGGAGATATCGTGGGCGTGTAGAAGAATAGTTATTTTTGTACAGTACTCCGTTACGAACGCAGAAACGAGTGGATGGTGCTGATTTACTGGCAGTAGTGAGCAGTGGCTCTAAAGTTCTGTCCTTTTGCTGCTCGATCTTGGAGGTATTAATATCTGAAATCCTGGCTCCAATGATGCAATATAGCGATCGAACTTGTCCGCGTCGCAGTCCGTCGTCGGAAGCGGAAGGCGCGAGAGGCAGTAAGCGTCGGCGTGCCGTCGGCCGCTTTTATAAGAAACGGTAAAATGATACTCTTGTAAACGAAGTCTCCAAAGCGCAAGCCGACCTGACGGATCACGGAGATTAACCAGCCAGCAAAGAGAATGATGGTCTGTCACCACAGTGAAGGGGCATCCGTACAGGTATGACCGGAAGCGCTGTACTGAGAAAATCACTGCGAGACATTCTTGCTCTGTGACTGTGTAGTTGCGCTCGGACTTGCTTAAGGAGTGACTCGCATAGGCAACGACGTGTTCTTTGGCGTCGACGCGTTGAATAAGGACTGCGCCGACTCCAATACCGCTAGCGTCCGTATGAACTTCTGTGGGAGCAGCCGGGTCGAAGTGTCGGAGAATGGGATGGGACATCAGAAGCAACTTCAGCTCCCGAAAACTGGCCTCGCAGTCAGGGAACCATTCAAAAGGAACGCCCTTCTGAAGGAGGCATGTCAGCGGATACGCAATGTTGGCAAATCCACGAATAAACCGGCGGAAATACGAGCAAGGGCCCAGGAAACTGCGTAGCTCTTTTACTGAGCGAGGTTGTTTGAAGGCTTCGACAGCAGCAGTCTTCGCTGGATCGGGTCGTATGCCGTCCTTGTCCACTAGATGGCACAAAATCAGTATTTGGCGCTCTCCAAAATGGCATTTCTTCGAGTTGAGCACCAAACCTGCTTTTCCCAAGCAGTCTAGCACAAGATCGAGGCGTGCGTTGTGCTCACTGAACGTGCGCCCGAAAATCACTACATCGTCTACGTAGCACATGCACACTTCCCACTTCAAACCACGCAGGATGTTGTCCATGAAGCTCTCGAAAGTTGCAGGTGCATTACACAGCCCTAACGGCATCACATTAAATTCAAAAAGTCCATCTGTTGTTACAAATGCCGTTTTCTCCTTGTCTGTCTTGTGCATAGGAATCTGCCAGTACCCCGACCTCAAGTCGACAGAGGAAAAGTAAGATGCTGATGAAAGGCAGTCGATAGCATCATCGATACGTGGAAGAGGATACACGTATTTTTTTAGTGATGGTGTTGAGACGCCGGTAGTCTACACAAAATCGCCATGTCCCATCTTTCTTTTTAACCAGAATCACTGGCGCTGCCCATGGACTGCATGATTCTTGTATTACATTCTTGCTAAGCATTTCGCGGACTTGGTCGTTGATCACCTTGCGTTCCGATGGTGAAACTCTATACGGCTTATGTCGCAAAGGCGGGGCCGATCCCTTATCTATGCGATGGTGTATACAAGAAGGAGGAAACGATGGTGGCCCCGCTTGCTGCGAAAAGTCAAACAGTGCGGCATGCTTTAGCAGAATATTCGCCACTTCATGACGCTGTTTAGTGCTGAGCGACTTGTTCACCATAGCTAGAATGCAGGAGTCCACAGCAGGGCATGTATTAACGAAATGGCGTTCATCCGCAGAATCAGGGGCCTCTGTAAGAATGGCGAGTGACAGCACTTGATCTTCATGGTAGGCGGCAAGTTTCAGGCCCTGTGGTAGTGTTGCAGGTTCACTGGAACAGTTTACAGTCCATAAGCTAGTGCATCCGTGAACAACTGACAGCGTGCAATGCGGTATCAGCACATTCCTCTTGATGCAGCTCAGCCGAACGGGCTCGACGGTAGAGTCAAACGTTTTGTCGGTGGTATGGGAAACAGGAGACTGAAACACAGCTTGCAGATAACGGAGGCACAACTGTATCCCTGGATACACAAAGCACACTTTAGTGATACGGCGGGCTCTCCATAAACGCAGCTGAAAAGCTCATACCTACACTAATTTCTCCCGTCCCACAGTCGACCGTGGCACCACACAGTTTCAAAAAACCAAGGCCCAGGATTACGTCATGCGTAGACTGAGGTAGAACAGTGAACTCTGCATTAAATATCGGACCACCCAAAATAACGTCCAAATTGCACACCCCGACGGGATGCAATATTAAGTCCCCACTCACTCCGCGAAACGTACCGGTACGGTCCCAGGGAAACATCACTTTTCGTCCTAGGAGGCTTTTAAACAAGCAAGACTCATCACTGAAACGGTTGCTCCCGTGTCCACTAAGGCCATTGTCGAAACTCCGTCAATCAGTACAGACACGTACCTTATTTTTAAACATACAATGGGTGGAGGTATCTCAGGCGACATCGAAGATTGTCCAGCGACCTCACCTCCAACGGCCGCGCTGATTAGTTTTCCGTAGGTGGCGACGGGTAGCGACGCCGCGGAGACGGCGACCGGCTTACGCGAGGAGCGGGTGGTGGTGTCAAGCTGCGGTCAGATGCTGGAGAACGGTTCCGCAGCACCTCCGGGCGCTGGTGAGGGATGCGTCCTGGATATGTGTGCGAGGGTGAGTACGTTTCATGTGGAGTGCGGTACCACCTAGACATCGTCGATCGATCGAACCTCGGTGGTTGGCGGCGATTGCAGTACCTGGCAATGTGACCTAAGTCGCCGTAGCTATATAGCACACAGGTAAACAACGATCGATGAACTGCGCCTCGACGCGCTCAGCCATGGGGGGTCGTGTAGCGGAGTGAAGTGGCTGTGCCTGCTGCACAGGAGGGACGGTCGGCCAGTGTGCAAACCTGCTGGGGCGAGGGTGTTCTTCATGTCGTTGATCCGGGGTAAATGCGCCCTGACGTGGCCCTGGAGCTCCTGTGTGGTGGATGTCCATGACGCAGACCGACGGCTGCCACGAAGCGCGCGGTGCTGCAGGCGACATGTGTTGCGGGGAATAGGTAGCCGGTTGTTGCATAACGTTGCACGCAAGCACCTCGTGTCGCAGCAGTTCTTCACGGACGATCTGCCGTATAGTAGCGGAAAGATCGGCGGACGGGCTCTCATCGACGCTGGCAACGGTTGTCACATTTGCCGGTCGTCCAAATTTTGGCGCAATGCGACGTGTCTTCAACGTATCAAATGTACGACATTGACGTGCGACATCCGAGACGGAATCAACGTGTTCCCTGCCTATCAGGAAATTATAGACATCTTCTGCAAGTCCTTTGAGGAGATGTCTAACTCGGTCTTCCTCAGACATCTGGGAATTCACTATTTTGCGCAGCTTTAGGATCTCTTCTATGTATGTCGTGCAAGTTTCTCCGGGAGCTTGAGCTCTTTGAGCTAGTGTTCGCTCCGCGCGCTTCTGTTTGGTGTAGGAGTCGCCAAAACACTTCCTAATTTCTTCAACGAAGTGCTCCCACGTTGTTAGCGAGTCTTCGTGGTTTTCGTGCCATATCAGCGCTGTCTCACTCAGAAACAGTACGACGTATTCAAGCTGAGTGACAGAGTCCCAACGGTTGTATCGGCTCACCCTTGCGTAGTGCGTCAGCCACTCGTCGACATCTTCGCCCGCCTTTTCCCGCGAACGAGCGCGGTTCCATGTAGTGCTGCAAAGGTCCAACCGGCGTCGACCTTGGAGCAGGAACAACTAGAGCTGGCGTTTGTCCACTTCCGTCCTGAGCCATGGGGACAGTCGCTGGCAAGAGACCGGCAAGACGGCGGCTCCGGCGAAGTTTTAGGCGTTGCGACTCCGTGGTACGTTGTGTCGTACCCAGCACGCTCCACCACTTTGTTACGCCCACGAAAGGCGTTTATTGAACAGCCAGCCAGGCAGAGTTGCTTGCTTGCTTGCTTCCTATGCCATGGCGCATATCCACCACGGGGGATTGGCCAAGAAGCTGGCGGTTAAACAGGTGGGTTGAAATTATGCAATGAAACTAACTGATGTTAGAGCCGTATTTTATTTTATCTTATAGGTAATTAGTGTGCTTTGTGGAAGGAGATCAAGGTAGAAGGTAATAAATTTCAATCAGTTTAATCGGAATTTTCGAAATAATTAAATAATCAATCAGTAAATTAACGTAAATTGGAATTTTGGGAAAAAACAATATATCAGTAAATTAACTTGGTGTTCCCCTTGTGTCACCGAGGAACTCGCATACGGCCCTGCATACGTTCCCGTCGCTAAAACTGAGTGTATATGCCCCGAAAGATAGAATATTTTCAGTGTTTATAGCGATGCCTAATTTTCAGAACGGAATTTCGAAGTATTTCTTTCTCTGGATTGCGAATCGGCGGCAGTTTAATAAATAATGATCAATGGTTTCAGGTTCATTGCAGAAATGACATAGAGGGGACATCGCGAGACCAGACCTGTGTAGATAAAAATTTAGGGGTGGAATACGGCATCGCAATTTTGTAATTGAGATTTCGAATTTACGTGTTGGACACCATTGATTATCCCAACGGTAAAGCAAATGCTACAAGTGTGTGATTTGGAATGTCTGTTTTGCAGAGTAATTTAAGAGACAGTTTTCTAAACCTGCCGCGGTGATATAAGCAGAAGTCGGCAGAACATGCATGACTGGTCCCTGTAGGGATGTACGTGCGAGTGCGTCGGCCATTTCATTTAAAAACAAACCATGGTGACCTGGTACCCATATTAAACGCACCAGACGTAAGGTCGAAGGGATTAATCTTTCTAGTTCGTTCAAAACTGTATTGTCTGAGGGTGAGGTGAGTGCTGTGCAAACTGACAACGAATCAGTTACTATTACAGCTGCCGAAGAATTTCCAGGAAGTTTACGAAGAGCTAATATAATTGCTAATAATTCTGCCTGAAATATAGGTGTAAAATAAGGCAGTCGCATTGAATAAGACCAGGATAGCGCCTCAGAAAAAACACCCATACCCGCTTTGCGTCACACACTGATGCATCCGTCGCTATTACAGTATTGATTTTCATTTGCGCTAAATGATCTTGCAGTAATCCGCTTAGATATTTAGTTGGCAGGAGTTTAGCATTGGAAGAAAATATGTCATCAAGTTCAATTCTAATAGCTTTTACGGGGTTCTTGAGGGGAATGATCTCGCGTATCTGAACCTTTAGTGGTTCTAGTTGAGTTTGCACAAAAAGAACCTGCGGATTGTATAGACGGGACCAAGTTTCTTCAAAGAAGGCAGATCTTTCAGTAATAAATACATACGGCGATCGTCTCAATGAAGATGCGTAAATGTTTAAGTAGGTTTTTATTGTAAGGATGCGGAATCTGATAACGAGTGTGGGTAATCGGGCTTCTTGATATAATACATTATTAGCAACAAATTTGGCAATCCAAGACAAATCCGGAGGGCCTCTCGCTCTAGAAGAACGAGGGGGTTGATCTTGTATGCTGGACCACCAGAGAATAAACACACCCAAATTCCAATATGGGTTGAACATAAATACAATAAATCATAATGAGAGTGTCTCTGCGTAGGCCAGAGCGGCGGTGACCGAGTTTTCAAATCATGCCAACAGCGCGCGCTGCCTTAGACGTAACATGTTCGATGTGGTTGCGCCAACTAAGTTTTTGATCGTATATAACGCCTAGATACTTAGTAACGTCGTGCTGAGGGATTATTTCTTGACGGTATTGAAGGGAGACATTAACCGGAATATTTAACGGAAATACAAGCAAGGCTCTCTTGCTAACATTTAATGTCATACGAATATCATCACGCCAATCTTCAAGTATCGCTAGATATGATTGTAATATTCTTTGCAGAGAGTGAATGTCACTCGCTGACGCAAAGAATGCAATGTCATCTGCGTAAACATACACTTGTACATCATCACACAGTGGAATGGAGCTCATTAGAATATTAAACAAAATGGGAGAAAGAACGGAACCCTGTGGAACTCCCCTGGACTGATTATATTTTGACGTCGAAACACCGCCTTGTGAGCAATAGAATTTTCTACATCTCAGGAATTCATAAATCCAATTTGTTATATATGGAGGAAAATTCATGTTCTTTAGGATATCGAGGAGAATGATATGCTCTACACTGTCGTATGCCTTAGCTATGTCAAGAGCCACTAGCGCTTAAAACTGTCGCCTGTGACAAGCAAGCTTAATACGTCCCTCCAAATCAACGTGCGCACACCAAATCGAGCATCCCGATCTAAATCTGATCTGACATGAGCTCAGTAATGTGTTGGTAGTTAAAAACGTCATTATAGAGTTAGTCGCGACGCCCTTGATCAGCTGAGTGCCTGTCGATGATGATGATGATGATGACCTTATCATCTTTGGCGCATACCCACTCACGGGGATCGGCCAAGAGTCAGGCAGATTTTATATACGTTATATATATAGCCTGTCGAGATTCAGCTAGCCAGCCGCACGTCGTCTTTCTCTTCACCCGTCTTGGATGACCCACATTCTGTTTAGTCGTAAACCTCGAACGCACGAAAAAGTGTCACAATATGTTAGCGCGTCGATTGGACCGGATAATTTGAGAACATTTTCCGCTATCATAATGAGCGTCGGCGCTGGAATATATAGTTCGATTCTAGTTCCACCGATGTTTTTGGTTTTACAGAAAAACAAACGCCGTGCCACCGCTCGATCCACTCTTCCATATTCTAGTACGCTATAGCTACAAAGCGTGCTTCTACAGCGTGCTTTGTGTTGGTTTATTCTTTGTTTCATCGTGGTTTCGAAGTATACTTCCATATTCCCTTATTCTACCAAAATTCAGATTGGCCTGCTCCAAACTGCTCCAAAATGAAATTTACTCTGCTCCAAGCTGATCCAAAATGCAATTTTGTCTGCTCCCAACTGCTCCAAAACGCAATTTTACTTGCTCCAAAAGTTGCGCCGGAATGACTTTGGGCAGTCCCACCCCTGCATGAAGAAATTCTACTTCCAAGCAAAAGAACAGTAACTTGCTATCTCAACAAGATGCAGCACTTTCCTACGACCACAGGCCGTCACCGGCAGAGTAGACGGAGGTGTGTTTTTGGACCTGTTATCCATTTAGTATACGTGGAGGACTCTTGCACCAATGGATGAAGACTCCAAAGTGTATATACATATATAATTCGGTTTGTGGCGCGAACACACGTCAAATGTACTCTCCATTGCGACGTTATCTTTTTTAGTGTATTTTTTATTTATTTATTTACTTACCCATTTATTTATTTTATTATTATAATTTATTATCTTATTTCTCACTGTGAAAATGAAGTAGTAGAGGTACTGGTTACCTGAATCTCTCCACAGTAACCCACGTTCAGCAGAGGAGAACGGACCATGGCTTTCACCATCTTACCAAATCACCATCTGTCATTATCTTACCTGCAGTACAGTAAAGTTATGATACGAAGTATGCCCGTTGTGGGCTCTTCGCTGCTCGACTGCATCGTCATTCCCGGGAACATGACAGCAAGAATAAACAGCCATCTGCGGAGCAGACACTATGAAGGTACCGAGCAAGAGCGTATACGCATGTCGATAAACAACTTCACTGTGAAGTACCGCATAGACGCGAAATGTGAGCTCAAGGAAGCACACAAACGTCGCTAAAAAGGGGCGCTGAAAACGAATTTCGCTAACGAGAACGAAAAACAAGCACGCAAACTTAATTAATGCAGCCACTGAATGCCTGAAAAAAAAGCTACATTTTCGCCCGGAAGGCGGAGCATTGATTGTGATTGTGTGATTGGGATAATCGAAACTGTAAATAGACAACCAGGGGTCATCAGAAAGAAAGTGAGAGAAATAGAGACCATGAATTGGATGCAAAGAATGGAAACGAAAAGGACAATGGAGATTTACAAGAATGAGAAGAAAGAAATTAGAAGGGAAAATCTGTACGATAACACAAAGGGCAGTGCCTTGCTATTTGAGGCTCGAGCCGGTTGCCTAAGGACGAAAACATATCGGAACAAATATTCGGAACTAGATGAGACATGTGTATGCTGCAGTAAAGATCCAGAGACCACTCAGCACATCCTAATGGAATGCGACGGGATCCACCCAGCGAGAACCGTAGGTAACGTGCAACTCCCAGAAGCGCTTGGGTTTAAAGTGGAAGGAAACATAAACAGATCAGCCGTAGAGATCAGCAAGAGACGATTAGAGTACTGGTGGAAAAAAAAGCAGGGAAAAGATGGATACGACCTGATCTCTTAAAATCATAGGCAGTGGTACAAGCTAAATTTTTGAAAAAGAAAGATAATGAGAGGGGGTATACAAAATGCTAGATAAAGAACATGTGTAGTATACCTGATTAAATCAAGCAGGCTAGGTGACTATTTGTCGCCACCCCGTTTCAAAGGGGATGCCAATAAATCATCATCATCATCATCATCAAATTATAAGACACCTGTACGAAGTAAGATTAGTAGTTTTATCGGCGTGTAAATTGCAGTAAACATTCACTTATTAACTAAATTAACGAGCTTGGTGTCACGTGCGTACAGGCAAACGTGAACAGATCTGACTCGATGACCAACGGACACTCACTATCAGAACGCTTGCGTGAGCAAGAGCGGCAGCAGCGGCGAACGAACGTTTCGTGCTGCTTCTAGGTTCAACGCGCATCTCTGAAACTTGAGATTACGCGGCCTCCAAGACGAAACGCGCGAGAACAGAGCGCACACGAAACAACAAGCCATCTCGGCTTGTTGTACCCGCCGCAGAAAGATCCAAGATTAGGCGCGCGCGCCCGCTCTCAGCCACACCACACGCAGCGACGGCCGGGCTAGAATGTGAGACGCGCGCTCACATGCCTCTACCTGAACGCCCCCCCCCCCCTTACTGCTCTTCGCACGCAACACTCTGCGTGCTGTAAGATGGTGCGCATGAAGCCGCCATCCTTCCGGTTCACCATCTCGCGCATTTCCTCGCACCTATAGCTTACGGCGCCGCGGGCAGAGATAAGATCTTAGTGCACTTGAAATTTATACGTAATATTGTGACGACGGTGGCGACGGTGGCGGAAATTCACCTGCACGACAGATTCCAGCAATATGCACTTGACAGAGTCAAGTGACCGTCAAAGCTTGTTTTTCGCTTATTTAACATTTTTTTTTATTTTACTTGCGCCCATTTAATCTCAGTGTCATTGACTAGCCCCTTAATATATGAATCCAAGGGCCTTATAAGTGAATTAATAAGCGGAGCAAACTATACAACGCAAGAAGAACAGAACTAACAAACGCTAGTTTGCTCTCTTCTGAAAGGTAAAATCTGGTCAATTCGGTTAGGTACCATCAACCTTCTTTCTTTCTGGGGTTTTACGTGCCAAAACCCGTTCTGATTATGAGGCACGCCGTAGTGGAGGGCTCCGGATTAATTTTGACCACCTGGGGTTCTTTAACGTGCACTACAACGCAAGCACACGGGCGTTTTTGCATTTCGCCTCCATCGAAATGCGGCCGCCGCGGCCGGGATTCGATCCCGCGATCTCGAGCTCAGCAGCGCAACGCCTTAGCTGACTGAGCTACCGCGGCGGGTAGGTACCATCAACCAATTCAGCCAGTAGTCAACCTTCTTTACTGGACCGCATAAAAATTGGAGCCCGTCATTCTTTTTTCCCCTCTTGCAGCTTCTTCCTTTGTATACTAACTACATATTGGTGCTGGTCCCTGTGCTAGTGACGTGATTCCATCTTATTTCTAACTTTACGTGTGACAAGATATCCGGGTATTCCACTGAACAAAAAATGATGTTACCAGATTAAGCCCCATTGCGCTCAGCTCAATATCGCCACAACTTAGCGATTGATGCAGAATTGGTTCTGACACTTCAATTCGCCTTTGCTTTCGTTTTTGTTTTTTAGTCTCCTTAATGTCATCTTCAGTTTGTTTTGTTTTGTTCTTTTATCTTCAGCATTCAAAACGATGAAAAAATCTCGCACTAAATTGGAAATCATATCTGCGAAAGAACACGGGGTAACAAACTGCACTTGCGCGGCTAGCTGAAAAAGCCCCACAGACAGCGCAATGCAAGCCGGGTGCAAACGCTGAATGATTGGTGCCACTGTGGTATTGACATAGTGTATTCATTTTTGCTGTCGCTTCCGTTTTCGTTTTCTCTCACTGCTTCGCTTTGTTTCTTTCTCCACACGGACAATCGATGGTGGGAAAATGTGACAGGAGAAAAAAAAGCAACTGTTACCTTCCCGAATGACTTCCTGCCCCGATTTTCTTCCGCTCCCCGAGTTACATCTGGAATTTATATACGTATATGTATGTGTTTGCTTGGCTGACTTCGTCGAGCGTCTACTCGAGCGGCAAGACAGTGACGTTGAATGTCCGACGGGGTAGGTGGGAGGGTGGACGGAAACCGATGGACGGCACTGGCGTTGAGTTTTCCTGCACAAACGGCAAGGGAGCTTTTCTTCCTTTCCTTTTTCTTGGTTACCACGTACCACTCTCTCGCGCTGACAGACGAAGTAAACAGAGGAGAAGCAGTGCAGAGGGGTTGCTTACTTCGTAGCTATGTTGCGTACCGTGCTTCTATCGAGCCGTTTTCTCGGCGACGGCACGGTTCGGACAGCTCTGTCTCCTCTAGTGTCCCTGCCTATCGGTCGGCGCGTGTAGGAAGTGCAATTTGCCTCGTCGACGTCAGTCCGCCTTCATAGCGAAGCGCGAGAGAAACCTGTAGATGGGCTCTGTCTATTATCACAGTGCGGGCGCCGCGGTGAGCGAGTTAGACACGGTCTTCTAAAGGAACTTCGCGACCACTGATGGACAGATTTTTTTTTTCATTTTTTAAGCATAGTTGTATCGTTATTACTACTGGCCAGATAATAATCGGTGCTCGTCCGTAGTTAAAGTAGGAAACATCCACTCGTGTGTTTTAAAAGCTGTGCGTGGCATCTGTAACTAACACGAAGTAAGTTTCAGCGCCTGAAATTCCGTGGACGATGTTGTATGTGGAGACTAAATGTCTTGCTTCTGTGTACCTCTATCGGAGAGAACCGAAAGCGTTATAGGCGAGGAATGCGTGTACTAGAAGTAAAGATAAGCAACCTAAGTAAATTTTGCACAAACTCAATTTTTTTCGAGCGTTGCTTTTTCTAGGGCATTGGTATTAAATTCAATGCCTTTGAGGGCGAACCTCGATCGCTGTTTTGAGCTCTGCTGCTATGCTAGACAGTCAACTTGGCGTTTTCCTTTTTGTTCGTCTTTTTCGCCCTAATGTTTTTCAGCTAAACAAACATTCAAACACATATGCTTCCTGCTATGACCTTGTGCGCCTCGCTTTTCAGCAATTCATCAGGTGCACGAGTTTACACGAGAAAGCATGCGTTAGGAGAAAAAAAGTGTCTGATGAAATAGGCACGAAGGAGATGGCACTGACGGGCATGTCACACTGTTTTATTAACAGCTCCGGTTACTGAATTTCAGGCCATTTCCACGATAAATCAAAATGGCTGTAGTTATTTGTTTATTTGCAGCTGAAATGCAAATTTCAGAAAGCGAGCACATGTGCGTAATTACCTAAAGGAGCTTATTTAAGCCTTTTCGATGTGCGATATACGCGGCATCAGTGGCGGCACAGAGAGCGTTCGTATTTCTCGCTTTCCTGCAAAACGAACCTTTATCGGGAGAAGCCAACTTTTCACCGCTTTTGCAGCTTATTGCATTGATGCGAAAGCGTCGAATGGCCCATCGAGCGAAAAAGCCGGCGTATGTGTTCCGTAGCTGCGAAACAACAGGTAAATTCCCATGGGCTGCGACGCCACGTCACTCTCGGAAGCTTGGGTTATCCGCGCGTTTCTTGTCCGCTCAAGCTCTCGCGTGCGTTTTAGATGCACCTCGGTAAGGCCAAATCAAAACGCGCTGAGCGTCTCAACACGCTCGCTTGCACACAAGGAGCTCATAACTCGAAGGACCGCTCAGCGGTGTTCGAATGGACATGAATTCTTTTGCATTCACAACTCATAAGATGTGCTGAGGTGTCCTCGGCTTTTTTTTTTTGGTATTTACGTGTAGAGGCGCTTACACAAACATTACCATGGCAGCCGTTAACACTCATTTAAATAATGTTTCCGTTGTAATAATTGCCTCATCAGGACATCAGATAGAAAAGACCTGATGCTTCGCGATGAAGCTTGCAATGTACCCGCCGCATGCTGAACGCGGATGCTGACCGCGGTAGAGGTCATACATTCGTTCACGCCGACAAGCGGATCATGCCCGAAAAGTCGGCTTATACAAGTAGCACAGCCTGTCCGAAAAATCCCGCGTAATAATGTGTGGAACTTTTCAACCATTCCGAGACAATACAAGCCCTATTTTTAAATGATTATTTTCATTTCCTATTGTTTTCATTCCGATTTCCCATTCTCGACCAATTGAGAAATTGGTCATGAATATTATTTATTTATCACAACGAGCGATGACAACAGTATTGACTGTCTCGTTTTTGACAAGATTTACGGCGTCAAAGTTATAGCTGAAATTTAGGTTGCCTGAAAATGAAATTGCACGAAATAGCTAACCAACGCAAGACTGTAAATCAGAGTACCAGTTTTCAGACATATCATACACGAAAACACAGTGCTGAAGTTCATTGAAAATTAAGACAAGATATGTATCAGTGTAACAAATGATAATTTGTAATGACTGACAGAAAAGCTGTAGGTAAAATGGTGCTTGGTGACATCTTTATAACATGATATCTGGCACCGCTGTTAACAGTTAATTATTCCTGTAGTAATTAGTAAGACCTTATTTTTAGAAATGTGGGGAAAAATTGACAGCCTCTAGTGTTTTTTTTTATTTCCTTTAACTCAAGTTTTGTGATCAGAAGTTATGTTCTGTTCTCTGGTGAGTTATTCTTCTTTTCTTTTTTTTCTTTCGGAAAAAAAAGGGGGGGGGGGGAGTGGATCCTGGTACTTGAGCTGCTACACCATGTTGTACCTGGAATTTTTGAAGTGCACACTTCCGCGGCTGTGGTGGCGTCTTTTCGGATTTATGACTTTTCTGCTGCGGCCAGTTGATACGAAGGTCCCGGCTGCCCCTCTCATATCCTCGGATTCAATAGGTGGTGTTCAAGTCCACGCTCCAGCGACGGCTTTCTCCGTATAACAGAGCCAGATCTCGAAGGCTGTGCTTTTGCTGGTTGCATTCGCCGGAAGCGATTCGGGATCCGGAACACGTAACAGCATCACCTCACCTTTTGGTTAACGTGTCTTTTCCCCTTGGTGGCGCCCTGCACTGGTAGCGAGAGCAGGTGCGCAGCTGTTCTTATACTCATTTCCAGCCTCACACCCACCGTGCCGAAGCCGCTTCCTTTTCTTATACTGCGTGTATCGTTTTGCGAAGCTCGGGAAAGCACAGCAGCAGGGGACGCACAAGTTCAGCTTATTTCCTAGTTTATGGCAATTGATCGCAGTAGAAGGCGTACGTAGAGTTAAAGCGCTCGAGCCGCGTAAGCACCGGTTCGTATACTGACTACAAAACCACTCGACGTATACCGCACTTATCTGTTAAGCTGTTATCATACGAAACAGTGGTGCGTCCGAAATTTCAGTATACAAGTGCGGTATATAACCCTTACTAACTAAATCTACTTAAAAGACTCTAATTAGTCCAGAACTGTGCTACAAGGTTCATCCTAGGCTGTTTTTCTTACAACTTTAGTATTACGGCACTAAAATCGCAACTTAATCTACCCACCCTGGCGGATCATCGCAGAATGTCTCGACTAAATATTTGTTATATTCTAGACTAAATTAGATGTATCAATTAAAGTTTTTTTTTCGTTCGCTATCGTCTCACAACAATTTCTCATTACCCGTACATCGTGTGTCCGGCACCACCCAACCGAATGTCCTCGTTCCTACACGTGCCCGTACCACAACGTTCCGACAGCCCCAGCCATACTGCTACAATCACTGACTCTACTGGCTTGCAATGCTGCCTGCTGGCTTTCATGCCAAGCAATGACGAAGACCTACTCAAAGAAATGGAAATGAAATAATCATTAAAAAAAGAAGACTTCCTTTGTCTCGGAAACAGCGAAGCGCATATTGCTTTACGTAATTTGCATGTATCGATTAATACTATAAGAGTCGTTGTCCTCGATCGCACAACACATTCAGAAGCCTAATGGCGCTGTTTCTTTATTTCGAAAGCACAGCGGAGAGTGCTGTCACACGTCAAGCACATTTGGATATCTGGACACCAAAAATTGATGATATCAGTTTTTTGTAGTGTTTCTGTACACGATGCGACTGTTTGAGGCTTAATATGTCTCGGAAATGAAGACGCCTGATATGTCTAATATGTCTGAGAAGTGAACAACTTGGTCCTATTCACGAAAAGCTTCTTACGGCAGAATTGTTCGTCAAAGAAAATTGTAGCCGATTCTGATGCTAAACATATAAGCGAACGTGGACGACCAATGGCAAAAAACACTTACGAAATAAAACCTCTGGCAATACGGGCCCTGTTGTTTCTACGACGATGGGTATGTTTGTTCAGAATTTACGCTTCATATGCCATATGCTACAGTAAATTGAAGCTGGCAATGTTTTACACGCGAACCCTCTCGAGTGAGACTAGCTTAACAAGGCTTCTTGAGGAATCATTGCCTGGGATATTATTAGCCATAGTGAGATTAGAAGAACAGGTGAGGCTTGTAGAGAGCTGACTAACGGCCACGTCCTCTACTACATAAGTCTCACAGATAAGAGTGAATACGCGACAGGATTTCTAATTCATAAGGACTTAGCGGGCAATATTGATGAATTCTGCTACAATAATGAGATTGCAGCAGTCGTCGTAATATAGCTAAAAAGGAAATGTCGTTTAATGATTGTACAAGCCTACGTTTCAACCTGTAGTAATGATGAAGAAATAGAACAGTTTTATGAAGATGTTGAATTAGCAATAAGAAAGGTGCAAGCTCAGTATACTGTAGTCATGAGCGAGTTCGACAGAAAAATGGGGAAAAAAGGAGGCTGTGGAACTAGCAATTGAGAACTACGGCATCGATTATAGGGATAGTAGAGGAGAGATGTTGGTAGAATTCGCTGAAAGCAACAGACTCCGAATAATGAATACGTTCTTCAGGATGCACGTTGATAGGAAGTGGACCTGGAAAATCCCTAATGGAGAAACAAGAAATGAAATAGATTTCAGAATCTCTGCTGATCCCAGCATATTTCAGGATGTAGAAGTGTTAGGTACGGCAAAGTGCAGTTATCATTGGTTAGTGAGGTCTAGAATCGCCCTCAATTCGAAGAAAGAGCAAAATTAGTGAAGACGGTGCAGGCCAACCTAGACGCAGTAAGGGTATAAGCAGACCAATTCAGGCTGGTGCTCGTAAACAAAAATGCAGCTTTACAACAGGAAGATGAAGACAACAAAGAGGTAATGAATGAAACCGTAACTAAGCTGATCTCAGAATCAGCAATTGAAGTGGAAGGTAAGGCACCATGGCAACCAGCAGGTAAGCTCTACCAAGTTACAAAGGATCTAATAAAGAAACAACAAAACATGAAAGTGGCAAACTCGAGTGATCAGATAGAATTCGCTGAACTGTCAAAACTGATCAACGGCGTGCCTCATAATCATATCGTGGTTTTGGCACCTAAAAATCCCGAATTTAAATAATGTCATTTTATATCACGCGTGTCTGAATTTTAGCCCCACTGAAGACGCCGTGAGACCCAAGCTGCTGTGCAGGTCCATTAGCCAGACATACGCAAGGTGAGGTGCAAAATAACCTGCGCTTGCTGAAAGAGATTCACGACCGGTGTTAAACGTGCCTATGCTTTACATTTTCACAGAAATGTTGCCGTCTACCGTACCCAACGCCGCGGCATCTTCGTTAAATACGCTCGGGAAAATATTTTGCAGGAGCGTTTGGATCTTGTGGTCCCGTACTACGTGCTTATGTAGTCCTGTGCTGCAAAACAACAACAAATGTGTGTGATAACGATTGTATGCTGGTATAAGACAGAAGCCGCAAACAAGTGCGAGCACAAACAATTTGTCTTCTTGATTATCAAGGTGATATGACATATGTCATAATATATATCCCAGTTTGTGATGTGTCGAAGTATATATTACGCTTTGGTAATTTTTTATTACAGCGTGAACTTAAAACTTGAACGCCAGTAAATCTAGTCCAAATAGCCCAGAGAATTTATCCCGCATCTAGCCCAAACCTGCACCCTGGTCATTTCACTATCCGAGCCAAGTTTTCGAAGACGAAACGATGTTTCTACACGTGATTCTAGAATTGCTTCTTTGGCCACGAGTTGACCACACTTTATAGTTCACAAGGCACTGGGATACTCGCCAACTCGCACGCCTACAAAAACACAAATGCTCGCCGCCACACAAATAACGTCGCCACGCTTCTGCCATTCCAGTTGTAGGCGTGAAGACAGCACCGATTTCCAGCATAGTCTTCTTTATGGCATATGTTAAGTGCTGTGAACAGCCGAAGTGCTAATGAAACGTAATGAACACTCTTTAAACAAAAATCACCGTGCATTTTAAAACGTATGAGTTATGTACACTGATGTGTCATCACGTGGGCCTGCTTCAATGCCATTACCAAGGTTTGACGGTATAGAGTGTCGGTTCATGAAGCGCTTTTCCCGGCTTTCATGCGCCTATGAAGAATGGCAAATTTTCCTCGAACATTGAAATTGTTTTCGATCCTATTAATATTTTCACGAGACTACGAGCAATGTCACAAAGACGGTTGTCTTTATCACCACACAGTGACAGTGACCACACAATGACCACACAGTGAGCACATGGTGTGGTCAGTGTGTGGAAGAGAACGATGATTGTAAAGGTTGTCGTTCCGCCATCTTGTCTGTGTTGCAGCCGTGACAATATCACGAACAATGTTTTTTTTTTCATTTTCCCACCATATCCGCATACCACATATTGCTAAGTTGTCGGTTTGTACACTGGAGAACGTGGAAAGCGGTGAGCTGTGAAGTACGCTCGTGCTGCATACCGAAGCCAACTGGTCTGGCGCTTCTGACACCTGAGAACGCGCTGCCTCGTGGGCAGAACATCGCCAACACTCCTCGTCGTTGTCCAGTTGCTTGAAGAGACCTCTGTTTTCAATGAACCCACACTGCATGCGTAATTGAAGCCCTGAAGGCGCCATGAAACACTGCCCGACTGTATACTTGGGGTTGGGTCAACTTGAAATTTGGAGGTGGGCCAATTTGAAATTTGCGGCTGGGCCAACTTGAAATTTACAAGTGGGCCAACTTAAATTTTGGGGTCAGCAAACTTAAAATTTAGGGGTGGGTCAACTTGAATTTTGGGGGTGACCCAACCTAATTTTGAGTGGGCCAACTGAAATTTGAAGGTGGGCCAACTTCAAATTTCAACGTGGTCCGACTTACATTTTGGCATAGGCCAACTTAAATTTGGGGGTGGGCCAAGTAAAGTTTGGGGTTGGACAACTTAAGTTTGGGGATGTGCCAACCGAAAATTTGGGGGTATGCTTACGCATACTTAGACAATTCAAGTGGAGTTCCTGCATTTCTGGTCCACTTTGATTTTATATTTTCTTATACATTTCATTCCCAAGGACGTTAAGTTTCCCCTACAATTTCCTTGGCTTCGTTGCCCACTGGCTTCATAAGGTTTGGCATATGCGAGCTGAATCAGCAACTGACACTCGCGAGACTTAATTCTCGGCATGGACTTCCTGAACTAACACGGCGTAGTCATGAACTTCGCCGCACTACCAGCCGCTGACACATATAACAAAATGTGATGTCGAGTTCAAGTGGGAAACGCCACAGGCCGACGCACTTCAAGAACTCAAATGACGCATGCAGTCGCCACCGGTACTGTGTCACACTACCACGTGACAATATCAAGACTAGAACCCATCCAGGGGTCTTTTTTTTCGTATTAGTTCTGAGTCCAACTGAGAGCCCAATTTGTCCATTTGAAAATCCCAATTGTTTACTGTTTTCTTTTTTTTTACTGGGTTGTACGAGGCTCAGAGCCAGTGAACGCATTCGCCGTGGATATCCACCTCGTTGGAAGCGACTTTATTGATGAGTAATGACTTTATTGAATGCTATAGTGTATTAAATAATGATATCGAGAATGTGACAAAATCTTGTCTGGTCGGGAACTATCACGGCCAAATGCAAAACATACGCCAACCAAAATGAAAATTTATTTTATAAGCTTGACGTTTCGTCCACCAACACCTGCCTTTGTTCACAATTAATCTTATCTTGTGCATCTTGCTTAGGTCAGACGAAGCAGGTGGATATAAGCGCACTTGCCGAATTTTGCTCATACCCAATTCTCGTGAGTCAGCTCTCTCATGGTACTCAGAATGCGTTGAGTACTATCTCCACCCACCCTACCACCTCCCCACCCCCCATCTAACAAGCAACTGTCCCACTTGTAAGCCGCACTAAGGGCCCACGGCCCCAGCGCGGTCGACCAGCCGCATAAAACAACCTTGTGTCTCATTTCGATACATCTTCCTTCCATACGCAGGTCGGGTGGTGGCCACGTGTGCCTGTGTGCGCCAGCATGAGTCGCTCTTCTTCGTGGGCCTGTACGCGGTGCGCAAGCACCTAGAGGGGCGAGGTATTGGCACCCGCCTGTGGCGCACCATGGCCAGGCGCCTTGGAGACTGCAACGCGGGCCTCAACACCATGCCCAAGCACCTCAGCACGTACCAGAACCGCGCGGGTTTCGGCCACCTCGACACGTGGAACACACTCGTCTATACCGGCACTGCCGTCAGCACCGACAAGCTGGCACGGCCTACAGATGAGTTGGGCGCCGTGCCTGTGAGCGCCAAGCTTTTGCCCCAGGTACATATCCTAAGTATAACTATAGCACATCGTGGCTGCTGAATCTCTCGATGTTTCTATCTGTTCCTCCAGTACGAAAACATTATTGTATTATGCGGAAGCTGCCTTTCATTTATTGTAGAGGCCAATAAAGAGAGACGCTCATCCATCAGCGTTTCGTCCTTCAGTATACGAGTATTTTGCTACGATGTTGCTGCCCATCTAATCATCGTACGAGTGCGTGTTGAAAGCGCAACGAAATAGAACGCATACGTTTTTTTTAACACGAAGCTCTCTTTGTCTCATCTATGGCACTTTGCGGTAGGTAGGTAGGTTCCCGTTTCGCCTCGCTTTAATAAAAATACAATGAAGTGTGACCGATGTGAGAATCAAACCTGTGCCGTCGAGCATAGCAGCCAGGTGCTCTAACCATTCGGCCACGAACACTTTTTTTCTTTAGTGCTAAATGTTACAAAACAAACATTTACAAATATAACGTGGACACATGAAGGCTAGCTGCATTTACTTATGAAATTTCAACTGTGTAAGGACATCCAATATATTGTACTGTAAAATAAGGAGCAGTGGGGCTGTGGCTATAAGAGGGAGAACGACGACGAGGAAGATAAACCTTGATTCGGTGCTCGATCGGCTGTGTTACCTGTCGCTGCTCTATCGTGCTAGTCGCGAACGCTTACTTCCAAAGTGCTTCGCGCCATTTGGTGGAGGTGCGTGTTCTTATAAGTGGAACTTTATACCGTGTTGAGTTCGTTATTCTGCCTCGCTGCTCCCATGCCATGATTTTAGGATGGGACTTTCTGTCATCTCATCATGCCGTTATTGATTGTGCCCGTGCGGAACTCGCTCTGTCGCCATTCGGCAACCACGCTTTTGAAGATACTGACGACGCTTCCGGTCGTGTGTTCGTCACCGCCGACACCGAGATTCCTCCATACTCTGCCGCACTTGTACCCGTTTACTGCGTCGGGTTTCCCGACTCCACAGTTCTTTTCACGCCGTCTAAGCTTGTTGCTCGCCGTCATCCCTTCTTGCTTCCTTTTGCCCTTCTTGCTATTCGACAAGGTTCCAGCGCACTTTATGTCTCAAACCTGTTTCCTTGCCCTGCTAGCCTGCTCCACGATGAGTGTCTTGGTTATGCTGACGAAATCGAACCAAGCTTCCTTTATGATGTGCCTGACGACCCGGCTTCGCCTCAGGTTGACGCTATGCCCCTTTAAGTTTCTCCTTCGGTGCCGCCGTGTGACCCTACATTTTCCAGGTGTATTGATCCCAACCTCACTCCCGGTCAGCACGCCCAGATCGTCAATCTCCTTGACCGCTTTCGCACTTCATTCGACCTACAACAATCTCGCTTAGGCCGTACTTCCACTGTTGTCCATCACATCGACACCGGCTACCATGCGCCCTTACGCCACAGGCCGTATCGTGTATCCGCCACTGAGCGTAGCGTCATCGCTGAGCATATTGGAGACATGCTCCAGCGCGGTGTCATACAACCTTCGCACGGTCCCTGGGCTTCTCCCGTAGTGCTGGTCAAAAAGAAAGATGGTACAATTCGTTTTGCGTGGACTACCGGCGCCTCAATAAGATCACCCGCAAGGACGTTTATCCACTAGCCCGTATTGACGACGCACTAGATTGCCTACAAGGCGCCGAATTCTTCTCATCTTTAGACTTACGATCCGAGTACTGGCAAGTACCAGTGGCCGAGTCAGACCGTCCAAAGACGGCCTTCATCACACCTGATGGTTTATTTGAATTCACCGTGATGCCATTTGGCCTGTGTAACGCGCCTGCCACATTTGAAAGAATGATGGACAACATATTGCGCGGCCTCAAATGGCAGATATGCCTGTGTTATCTGAACGACATCGTTATCTTTTCACCGGACTTTCCTTCCCACTTTCTTCGACTTGAACGCGTCCTCAAATGCATCGCCGATGCTGGCCTCCAGCTTAACCTGAAGAAGTGTCGCTTCGCCGCCCGGCAGCTGGTAATCCTCGGCCATGTCGTGTCGAAAGAAGGTGTACTCCCTGATCCGGCCAAACTACAAGCTGTTGCCCAGTTTCCACGACCACAGACCTTGAAAGAACTGCGCAGATTCATTGGGTTAGCGTCATACTTCCGCCGTTTCATCCGCAATTTCGCCAGCATCATAGCACCTTTAACGCAGCTTCTTCCGGGTGGCCACAACCTTTCGGCCTGGTCTCCGGATTGCGATGCCGCATTCACAAAGCTGCGTCGTCTCTTGACGTCTCCTCCAATCCTGCGCCATTTCGACCCAAGCGCTCCTACAGAAATCCACACGGATGCCAGTGGCGTCGGCCTTGGTGTCGTTCTCGCTCAGAGAAAGGCTGGCTTCGATGAGTACGTCGTCGCCTTCGCCAGTCGTGCACTCACTAAAGCAGAATCGAACTATTCTGTAACAGAAAAAAATCACAGCATATCCACGGGGTGAATGATGATGAGTGGGCGAAGCTCCGGAGGGAATCATCGGATCTCCCGCTTAAGGGGACGCTAGCACAAACGCGTTAGAAACGTGCAGTACTCTCTAGTAAGGGGGAGCGGCCACAGCGTCTTACGCAGCCATTTACACATGCCGGAACGTGCACCGCGTTTGCCGACGCCATCACATGACTGCGGAGAGAGTATACCCCCCGTATTCATAAACGCTCCTCGACTTGAGCTTGACTTGCCACCGCCTTGGGCAGCGCGTTCGAAACGAGTTGAAGGTAAGGCGGAGAGGCCACAGCGTCTTACACCAGCTTCTTACACGAGCTGTAACGCGCTAGCACAAACGCGTTAGAAACGCGCTAGAAACGCGGCCTTTCGTTAATGTTGGGTATTTATTGCCATCGTGGTGCGTGTATCTATGTGCGCTTCGTGGCGTAGTGGGCTAACGCCGCGCGCTCGGAAGCGAGGGGTTCCTGGTTCGATTCCGCGCTACGGACACAACTTCGGAATTTTTTTCTCATTTTTCTCTGACTGGTTACACACTACTACTACGACGACGGGGACGGAACGGGTGCCGCTATAAGAAGCTTCGCTCCTAAAAGAATGCCTCGCTATAATTTGGACCATACACAAATTCCGTCCGTATCTCTATGGCCGCCCATTTGACGTGATAACTAATCACAATTCGCTGTGCTGGCTGTCGTCCTTAAAAGAACCATCCGGTCGTCTGGCTCGATGGGCGCTTCGACTGCAGGAGTATGACATTCGAGTGCTGTACCGTTCTGGCCGAAAACACTCGGATGCGGATGCCTTGTCTCGTTCGCCACTAACAGATCACGTTAGCTCCCCGAAGGCCTCATTGTACGAGTCTTCCCTTGCTGCCACGGACATTCTTCTGGAGCCGCAGAAAGACCCATGGATTGTGTCCATGCTGAGTTTCTTATCCACCCCATCGCCACCCACTACCACTTGCGCAATACGTCGCCAAGCACACCACTTCTCCATTCGCGACGGGCTCTTGTACCGTCGCAACTACCTCCAGGACGGCCGCAAATGGTTGCTTGTCATCCCTCGGCATCTACGTTCGGTTATTTGTGCAGCGTTCCACGACGACCCCCAGTGCGCGCATGCAGGTGTACTTAAGACGTACGCGCGTCTGCGCGTTCGTTACTACTGGCGGGGGATGTATCGATTCATCCGTCATTATGTCCGCTCCTGTATCGTTTGACAACGCCGCAAAGATCCTCCTCGTCGTTCAACCGCTCCATTGCAGCCTTTGCCTTGCCCAGCACGTGCTTTTGATCGAGTCGGCATCGACATTTATGGACCTCTGCCACTCACATCCGACGGCAACCACTGGGTGATCGTGACCACCGACCATCTTACGCGCTATGTGGAAACTTCCCCTTTGCCCAGCGCTTCCGCACGCGACGTCGCCTGGTTTCTCCTGCGCCGCATCATCCTTCGCCACGGAGCTCCCAGGGAATTACTCAGTGACAGAGGCCGCGTCTTCCTCTCCGAAGTCATCGAGGCTCTCCTCAAAGAATGCCGCATCATTCATCGCACCACTACTGCATACCATCCGTAGACCAATGGCATGACCGAGCGCTTTAATCGCACTCTGGGTGACATGCTGGTCATGTACGTTGCATCCGAACAAAGCAAATGGGACCATGTTCTACCATTTCTGACCTACGCTTACAATACCGCCACGCAGACTACCACGCGATTTTCGCCCTTCTTTCTACTGTACGGACGCGAACCTTTCTTCACAATGGATACTATCCTTCCGTACCGCCCTGACACCACGGAAACCACTACCTTGTCTGAAGCTGCTGCACACGCAGAAGAGTGTCGCAAGCTATCCCGTATCTTTACGTCCGAAGACCAGCAACGCCAGAAGCACCTTCGAGAAACTTCCCCTGCCCCTGCATCCTATGCTCCTGGCTCGCTAGTGTGGCTTTGGGTTGCAGCCCCTACCCCTGGACTGTCACCGAAACTCGCGTCGAAGTACCAAGGCCCATACGACGTTATCAACCAATCGTCTCCAGTCAACTATATCGGGGAACCCTTCGAGCTACCTTTGGATCATCGCCGTCGAGGACGCGAAATTGTGCATGTCCAGCGTCTCAAGCCGTACTATGATCCGCCTGTGTTGTCGTAGCCATAGGTCGCTGGGACGGCTCCCTTTTCCGCGGGGGAGATAACTGTACTGTAAAATAAGGAGCAGTGGGGCTGTGGCTATAAGAGGGAGAACGACGACGAGGAAGATAAACCTTGATTCGGTGCTCGATCGGCTGTGTTACCTCTCGCTGCTCTATCGTGCTAGTCGCGAACGCTTACTCCCAAAGTGCTTCGCGTCAATATAAGCACTTCCTCTTCAGCGCCTTGGTGTTTCAGGACATCTGTGGGTTTCGTGACATTCTCAACACTATGAGCGTTAACCGATCGTGCTTGGGGATCAGCGTTTTGGATATCCATAAGTGACCTCCATATGCTATAATAGCAGAGAAGCATATATACATCCCAGACAACGCAAAGGCATCCCCTATAAGTCTCTGGGATGTCAGCATCAGGACATTCATACATCCTAAGGATAACCTGCACTAATCCTAAAAGGCTCCTTATGAAGTCCATTTGTCCGACCGAAGTAGATACTGAGAACATACAAGGCACATAATTGCAGGACAATTTTAAGGATGATGTCAGTGCGTGTTCCAAGGCACTACCGTTTGAAATATGGGAACCCATAATTGTAGGGCCACGTTTTCATATTTGTGTGCTTTAATGTGCTCTGAAGTCTCAGAACTTTTGCGTCTTTGTTTCTTGCCACCATTTAAAGGCAGTTCGGTATCAAACGAACTACCTCAAGTGCAGCACCACCTATGCACTTACAATGGCACAGTCTTCGAGATGGGCTTTTGTTACTGCAAGAGAACTGCCGGTGGAAGGTGTGCTTTGGCCACCACGACCAATAATAGTAACTTAATAATAACAGTAATAGTTTGAAACAAAATGTCTCTCTCTCTCTATAATATATATATATATATATATATATATTGAAATGAGGTTTATTGATGCAGGCGTAGATGTGGGTCCTTCGGGTAGACTGGCACAGAACGGGCGGCTAAACAGTTACGTCGGGCAGCGCTCTTAGCGGTAACTTCGGCGTCGTCTTTTGCGGAGCGATCACGATGCTGCTACTGCTGGTGGTGTGCATCATCTGCAGAACATATTGCACGTCTTCTTCATCACAATATATATATATATATATATATATATATATATATATATATATTGCAACAAGAGTATTTTGCAGGTAGACTAGATGAAGCGGTTAAACAAGCTGGCTCGTTGAAAACCGACCTAGCGCGAACCACACGATCGTCAACGTCTTCTTCCACACACTCGCTGGCACAGAGCTGGTGCCGATGTGCTCCGGTACAATCACTCCCCGCGCAGAAAGGAGCCAACCTGGCGACTTAGGGGAATGACAGCACAGGAGGGTCGTAGAACGGTTTCAGCCGAGTGACGTGAACTGTTTCACGCCCTCGGCAGCGGTGGTGGGAAGATGGCTCGAGCGGCTCGATGATGTAGTTGACGGGAGATGTTTGCTCTACTACTCGGTAGGGACCGTGGTAATTCGAGAGAAGCTTGGTCGAAAGGCCGGGAGTAGTGGATGGGACCCAGAGCCAAACTAGCATTCCCGGGGAATAGTGGGCGCTAGATGCAGATTCGTCATGGCGAGATTTTTGGCGACATTGGTCTTGCGCGGTAAACGAGCGAGCCAGTTGACGACACTCTTCAGCATAAGCAGCCGCTTCGGAAACGGGCGTGGCTTCAGAGACATCGGGTCGGTAGGGGAGAATGGTGTCCATTGAACATGATGGTTCACGTCCATATAGAAGAAAGAAAGGGGAGAAGCCGGTGGTAGCTTGTGGCGCAGAGTTATAGGCGTACGTGACGAAGGGGAGCACCTGGTCCCAATTGGTCCCAATATATATATATATATATATATATATATAATGCCATTCGAGCTCGGGGGTAGCCGCGGCGAGAGTGCACAACGAAATTGAGTGCAGCAGTATAACCAAGAACAAAAGAGGTAGCACACTGAAAAAAATATATATATATATATATATATATATATATATTCTTACGAAGAGTTGTGAAGGAATGGTTTTATTTTACGGGAGGTGGGCGATGATCGGAGCGTGATCGTAGCGCAGTCTGGCCTCTCGAGCTCTTCGTTCTCTTCGTCTTCTCTTCTCTCTTTTTGTGCCTGCATTTCGTATCCGTTACATTTCCCCGCAAGCAGACGAAGCCCGTGGGGCGAGTCAGGATGGACAAGCAGGGTAGAAAGGCTTCAGGCGAGCAATATGAGTCAGCTGAGTTCTGCTTGATCGCCGACCATTGCACAGGAGGCGAGCTATTACGTAAGTGAGTTCGCTCTTTCATTTCAGAAACAAATCTGCCCCATGTCGTTAACGTTTCCTCGTGATTGTCAAACCACGTCAACGCAGTGTTCGTTAGGAAGAACACGACGTTCTATAGCTGAGAAGCGCTGTTCCACTTGTTGGCTGCACTCACCCGGTGATAATGCATGAGCCATTCCTCGACGTCTTCGTCCGGTCTTCCGGCGAAGGGACGCGCATCTCTCAGTTGCTGAACGGAACTGGTCGGCGCAGCAGTTGGAATGGGCCGTTGTTCGTCTGCGTCGTAGGACATGTTCAACTCCGGTGTATTCGGTGGGAGTCCAGCAAGGCGACGGCTCCGTCGAAGAACTTGTGGTTCAGCCTCCGTTTTCGGGTGTCGATTACCCAGCACCTTCCACCACAACTGTTAGGAAGAGTTGTGAAGGAATGGTTTTATTTTACGGGAGATGGGCGATGATCGGAGCGTGATCGTAGCGCAGTCTGGCCTCTCGAGCTCTTCGTCTTCTCTCTTTTTGTGCCTGCCTTTCGTATCCGTTACAATATATATATATATATATATTTCAGTGTGCTACCTCTTTTGTTTTGTTATACTGCTGCACTCAATTTCGTTTGGGCGAACGTGCGGCTCCCACGATAAACACATCTGGAAGCAGCGTCCTCAGAATATCTTTCTAAGGATGTTGCTTGGATATATGTCAAGTTAGGTTCACGATAAGTCCAGCAGTAGATGTTGTGTTTAAAATTAATTGTGGGCATGGTGCTGTGGACGTCCTCAGTGCGTCCCATAAAAAGCTAGGAGGTTCGGATCTTTCCGGGACATCCACGGGATGTTTTGTGTTGTCTTGGATCATTGAGGGACACTATTTTCTTGAACAGGTAGAAATCGTATGCCATCCACATCTATTGGAAGGTTCTTCTGCAGTATCTTTTGAAGGACATCCCAATAGAAGACAGCGTCTCAACAATCAATGAAAACATGTTCTACTGTCGCTTGTTTCCTGCATAACATGCAATTTACTCCCCACGCCACAAACATACCTCGTCGTTCGAACCATGTTTTTACTGGCAGTGTGTCCGTGTGAACTTTAAAGAAAAACGTTTTGACCCCTGCGGGCACTAACATGTTTTTGACACGTTACAGAACATCGTTTCCTAATTTGTCTGATGGAACCGGGAAGACTGTGTCTGCCAGGTCCCTTAAGAGGTGCTTCATGGGCACATTAATTAAGTAATCAATAGAAAACTTGCTGATGAGAGACTGATAGTAGGATAGAACCTCGCACAAGTAACGGGATACCATATACGGACCGTTTTCTATGGTGGAGACTACAAATTCTGGTACGGCTCCTATCAGCATTGCTTGAATGTATGTGTAGACAAAAAATCTTGCTGATCTCTTAAGAACAAGAACCTGCTGGTCGCCAGCTTTAAGAACAAGCGACTTAATCCCAAACCTCCTTCCCCGACCTTACGGGAAATAATAATCCGCGATATATTTGTATAGAATTCCAAGGCCACAGTCACTTGTCTTTATTAGATTAGGCCACGACGAGACGCATTCTTCTCTCGTTCTAAAACCAGCCAGCTCTCTGAAAGATGTAGCATGAAACATTGTGCTTTGAAACACTCGGCGCGTGCACCTTGTGTCACGTTGTCGCCTTCATTCCTTGTGACAGCTCGCACTTTAAGGCGTCGTGTTAGACTGCACTATCTCCGGGAACAGTCCACTTTGCCCAGTACTTTCCTCGTAGCAGTTTACGCTACGTAGAAACTGCGGGACGTTGTACAGACTTCAGGATCACATAAGTTAACAAAGTTTTAACATTTTTTTTTCACATACGTACAAATGTCATCGTCGTTTTTAACATATGCCACAAAAAATTGCCCTAAATACGTACGATTGTATAACACGTAGTCGTTGATGGCGTCGCAATCCTTGTTTCTCTCGTTTACGCTTGTCCACTATACCGACGTAGAACCCAATAATCGCCATGTCGTAGGCGCGCGTGGAATGGCCGGCGTGGAAATCATGCCTTCAAACGATCGTCTACAACTTGGTTGCCGTCGTGCTGCTTTCGTCACACACAAAAACAACTACTAAAATTACAGGAACACGTTGGTACACATGGTATCGCTTTGCGGAACCCCTAAGAATGCTTGGATTGCCAGGTACCTGAAAAACGCTTCGCATATCATATATTCCCACTGTGCATGAGATCTGCGCAATTACTTTCTTTCCCGCGTTTTGTTCGCTGCGATATCTGCCACCTCGTACGTATGCTTGTCGGAAGCAAATCATTTGGCAGGCATGTGAATAAATACTTCGGCTTTAGCAGATGCTAAAAGGTAGGATTCGGACAAAGTGCTTCCGTTCGGCTTGATAAAATAGACTTCCGATAATGCAACTTTTGTTGAACCTCATTTTGGGCTCACATTATCCGAAAATTCCAATTCAAGAAAACATTCATGTGGGTGTCAGTCCAAAAACCCTAAATGGTAAAAAAATGATTTTGGAGCCCTGCACTACGCGGCGTCCTTCACAGCCTACGTCAACGGAGGCGTACAAAAACAAAGTTTCCAGTAGCGATTCAGAAAATTTGATGCTCGGAATTCTTTGCGTGCGTGTGTCTTTTTTTTTCAGGAACGCAGGAAGGACATTAGGTAAAATAAGAACAAGAACTTGGTGGCGCAACCCACCACCTCGTTTCAAAGGGAACGCTCATAGCATTAATTCATCCGTCCATCCATCCATCCGTGTTGCCTTAATGCGTTTAAGCGCACCAGTTATTCAAATCAAAGACAAAATGCCGAAGAAAGAAGAACCATGTAAACTTTGTTTATTTGCTCATTAAGCATAAAAATAGGCCTTGACCCCAGAATATATTTATCCCCTCTGTGCAGTGGACATACATGACATCATCGAGCTCATTCTCTAAATCAATATTTTGCTAAAACTAACAGTTTTCAGTTTTCGTTTCTTCCTACGCACAATATCTAAGTGGAACCGTCTAGCTGAGCTTTGTAGATTAGACCCCTCTTGATTGTGTCATGTACATTGCATTAGCGTCGTGTTTGCAATTGCATTTTGTATTTATTATCTTTGGATTTTGTACACGTGCCTGCCCATCTTGGACGACGCTGCGGTCCGTACTATGCATTAAATAAATAAACGAAATAAAATAAAATAATCAATGTGACGAAATGTTTATCACGCCTCAACGCCTTGCGAGTCTTCTAAATACGTTCGAATTGAAGGTCGGATTGAATGTTCTGAAGTCTAATTAACGTAAGTCGTCCCTACCTGTTTAATTCGGCGTGCATTGGCATCCTGTATGTTCAGGTGTCTTTTCCCGCTGTTGCTGTCGCAGGTGATCGCTTACGACGCCCTAGTGCACTGCTACAACCGCGAGAAGGCGGTCACCTACACAGTGTACGACACGGACGGGTTCGCTCGCGCCGTAGTCCGGCGGCGGCCCGACGGCAGCGAAGTCGTGTGCGGCTTCGGCAAGATCGGCACCAACATCCTGGGCGGCGCCATGATGGGACCCGTGTACGCCGAGGATCGCCAGGCGGCCGACGTGCTGCTTCGCGCACTGGTGGACGGGAACCCGCTGACGCGCGTCGGCCTCGTCATGATGGTGGTCGACTGCAACCCGGACGGCATCGCCTTGGCCGAGGACCTCGGCCTCGAGTCGAAGAGGCGCGTGCCCCGGTGCTACCGCCGGGCCATCGTGCCGGCCCGCTTCGATCACATATTCGCGCAGCACGACGTCAACTTCTCGGCCTTCTAAGACGAAGTCGCATGTCCCGTGTACGTCGTTTGGCGGGGGGTGGCAAGTGACGCACTGTCGTTGAACTCGGTGTATACCGTCGCCGGGAGCAGGTTTCGATCCTCTCGCCGTCCTCGCCCTCAGTCAGAGCGCGGAAGGTCTGAACATGACTTGGGCTCTATAAAACATATCTGTTGCACCCTCGCGGAGCTGGCGGAAATTGGGCGAGTTATCACGCCTTCGACTCATACCCAGATATATAAAAGGTGATCGAGAGCTCGTTCATGTCGGCCCCTGTTTTAAAACTTCGGTGACTGCACGGAAAGTCAGTGCATATCCCGGGTGTCGGGCAAACGGCAGTCCACAGCAGTTTTGTGTTGAACTAGTGCATGCAGATAAAAATGTGCAGATAAATCTGGCCACTTCTCTCGAAGGCATAACTGCCACAGCCACATAAATTATAACGGATAATGGTGTTATATCATCCGCGTTTCCATTTGCCTTGCCGACGTTTTTCTTAAATGCCCGCTACAGGAGTTGTCTGTCGCCTGGGTATAGAATAGAGCGATGCATTAAGGCAGGGGAGTGCGGAAGTATTACATTATTATATTTCACGCAGTCGACATTGCCAGGAGCCTTTAAGGTGGCGGTCCGACTCCGGCGGCACGAGTCCACCGTTTTAAGTACTTTTGGAGCAACCGTGGCGGCTCTTCTACTTGGGACATGAAGTTGTCGAATATATCATAAAAAAGCTTAATTCTTGTATATTCCAACTATATATAATAAAAAGAAATTGATTAATGTGATTTAGCAATAAATGTTCAAGAACAAGCATGAGATACATGGTTTTTGCAAAGTGTGTCTCAGTTGTGACCTTATTTAGAAGAAACTACCGCATTTACTGCACTGCGGCTTGCTCTGTAGCTTTAGGACATATTTATCTATTCCCTAGACGCAGCAAAATAATGTTGAATTTTTACTTTTTGGATAATTTGCTTTTCGAGATTGCCAAAATATCGCAACTTCTGTTGTAAACAGCCCAGCAACTACACGCCCACGGAAGCTAAATTTTAGATAAATATATAGTTCAAGGAATTTCTTTTTAGGACGCAAAATTTCATTCATGTACCTTTAATGGTTTTCCTAATAATGCGACCGAAATTAAGCAATATTTAAAATTCCGGTTCTACTTATGCCCATTTTTGCGGGAACGTACTAAAGCTACGAAGCTGCGGTTTAAAAAAACGATTGGTGAACATGTTTTCGGGTCACACCCAGCTTACCTTTCTGCCACGCGACGTCACAAAACCGCGGAAGCTCACCGCGTCAAAGTGACCTGTACGCCTTAAAGATGCAATGGTATGCCGAACAAAACCGAATTTTTTTCCCGGAATATCTTGAGACTGCCTCGTTCAGAAAAGAATAGAAGATGGCTACCCGGTGACCGTTCTGGCACTGGCTGCTTGGAGCTGCCGGCGAGAATGAATTTCTTTACGTACAATAAATACTTTTTGCGTGGCTGTATAACGTCTGTCGAGCCCTTTCGGCACGTACGCGACATCGTTCCGCCAACTCTTGCTGGCTGGGGACCCATTTTAGCGTTATTTTGACCTCCCTGTTGCACGATGCCGCGATGTTCGACCAGCCACCGCAAGCTAAGCAAGGGGAAGCGGACCAATCGGAGACGCCGACACAACTCTTCTGTCCCGGTTACTTACTTTCACTGCGCTAGCTCGGCCCCGCCGAAACACTATCCTCTTCTGTGCCCTCTTCGCCTCTCGTGAGCCAATTAGATAAGGAAAAACTGTAGCCGTAGGCAATACAATTCGCTTTGAAAACAAACCAAGCTCACCTCGTCCAAACGAGGAAAGCACTTGATTGGGCTGCTGAACCATCCTTGTGGGACACCGTCTGCGCTTGCGTCGGCGGCTATGTAACTTTGACGTCGTGAGGTTGGAATAAAGTCAGAGTGGAAATATGTTTACGTTATAGCGGTAATAAATTGTGTTGATGTAAAGAATGTTGCCAAGCTGATGTTTGAGCAGCTACATATCATCGCCCAAATAGGATGCTCAATCTGCAGGAATTTAGTAGAATTAAATCCTTTATGTTTCGCCTTACAGCAAAACCAAAAAGTTTGCTCGGTGTATAGTATCTTCATCATCTTACAAGGATAAAATGTTTTCTAGCTGCTTTGAGCTCTCTTTTTATAACATATTTTTTTTTCAGATTCGGATTCAGACGCTTCATTTTTCTGGAACTATACCAAGAAGGGTACAGAAGCTAAATGTATAGCAATACCTCATCTACGTCGTTGCATTTACTCCCTGCCATTATTAAAGCGCACGTAAGCATCTTGAATAGAAAAAAAAACGTACTTCGATGTGTGAAACAATGATCAGTCTAAATAAGTAAGTTTCCTTTTCATGCTCCCATTTCTACGATGCGTTAGAAATCATGGCCAAATGAACCATCTGCTAGCGGCACACTCTTGTTTTCGTTTCAAACTCGGAAGCCAGCAAGGACACTATAAGTAATTTAAAAATAATAAAGCACAGCAACGTTCGTAAACCTATGAGCTGCTCATGGAAATGACCCGCCGCAATTTCTAGACTAAATGTGAGGGCATCTACTCGCCCTAAAGTCCTGCGTTCTCGGAACTTTGTCCCCTGCTATCAGAACGAGAACTCGATGTAGGACGCCGCCATTCAACGCTGGCGTTGAACCACTGCGCACAAGGTTCCACGAACAAAAGAGGGGAAAAAAAGTGACTTGCACGCTAACTGCTCACTGTAAAATTGACTTTCTGAAAGGATTCACTACATGGCTTCTGCGTTTTCACATCTGCGAGCATCTCTATCGCAACAGTATATCCCCAATGGCGATAAAGCTCCTGCCATTTCTCACATGCGCAAGTGCACCGCGATACAGTCAGCGTTCTGGTTAATATAGTACATGACTGTGTTGGTAGCGTCATAGCATGGTAGCGATATTGGGAAACCTTCATTTATCGAGTGCGTTATTAGCGAATACTGTTGAATAAACTCGCAATTTTTCGTTCTTGCGTTCTCGTCCCCAATTTTCCTCTTGCCTTCTCGTATGAGGACACTGAGGACACTATAGCGAGTCACTCTTTGATCCTGCCTCGTAAACACGCACACCACCTGTTCTACATATGCCGCCAAGGCGATATGCGGAAGTACGATGAATCTAGCTGGCGCGGTGTAAAATATAGGCGCTTTGCCTGCCGCGTACACGCGTTTCAGGTGGCGGGTGCAACCAGGAGTCAGCTTCACTAGCAGAGTTTTGCTGTTTCATTGTACCAGAGTAAAAAGTGTGCGAAATCCACAAAATTCTTCTCTTGTGGCTCGCTGATCAATGATCGTTAGAACTATCTGCGTTATAGGTTAGCGTTTTCTCCGAGAGAAAAAAGGGTGTTGCGATTTTTTTTTTCTGCACAGCCTAGGCATGCAAACTGAAAATAAGTAGTACGAACTAGGCGCGTCTGGATTGATCAATGTAATGCACTAAGAAAATGTCCCGTAGTATGACTGCGCCTAGACGAAATTTGAATGTTTGAGCTGGTGCGGTCATTTCTAGACTTTTGCTTGCAACTTAGTGCTCCCTACTTAGCCCACACTCTTGTATTATTATGATTTCTTTTGTCAGCGAATTCCTCTTTGCAATTTGCTGGGTAAGTGATGTCCTCTCCTTCCATTGCATAAATCCGATCGAAGTAGCAGAAGTGGCAAAACTTGAAGCTGAATTACTTTGCTGACCAGTAAAGCGTACGGTTGGTCACCATTCGGTGGGGGAGGGAGCCAGGCGAGTAGAATGAGAGCTCAAAGTTTATTTTATGGATGGCACTTCGGCCGAACTGGATTAGATAGGGGAAGGGGGTGAATAGAAAGATGAGAAATACAAAGGAAGGAAAGGTGTGATGAATACGTCCAGGCACGCGGGCAGCACCATGCAGTCAAATTAGGCCAGTCAATTTCAGAGGGCCTAGGTGGCGCATATCTAACATGATTTAGGAGCGCAAACACACAGAGCACGAAACAAAATGGTAGACACGAAAGCGCGACTTGCATGTGTATACAATTTTCTTTCGTGTTGTGTCTTTTTTTTTTGCTCTCACATTATGTCATGCATGTAGGCCAGCCGTTACACGTGAACTGGATCAGGAAGGAAACAAGAAACTTGCGAAAACAAGTAAAGGAAACAAGAAACTTGCGTTATTGCTCTTCATGTCTTCATATCGTTTCATGTCTCGTAATTGCAGTGTTCGACAGCCACAACTGCTATCGCTCCTGAATTCTAGCTGCCCTATAGTTAATGAAACTGCTAGTGAGGCTTTGCAAGAACGCGCATCATGCGATATAGTATTGACTCGCATAGGTCGGCGCACTCACTCATGAGTGCCCTCACTCACACTCACTCGCACTCATTTCAAAGGCGTGAGTGCCAGTGCGAGTGAGTGCCAATGAGTGTGAGTGCAGGTGAGTGCGAGTGCGAGTGAGTGTCAGTGAGTGTGAGTGCAGGTGAGTGCGAGTGCGAGTGAGTGCCTGTGAGTGTGAGTGAAAGCGAGTGCGAGTGCGAGTGAGTGCCAGGGAGTGTGAGTGCAGGTGAGTGGGAGTGCGAGTAAGTGCCTGTGAGTGTGAGTGGAGGTCAGTGCGAGTGCGAGTGAGTGCCAGGGAGTGTGAGTGCAGGTGAGTGCGAGTGTGAGTGAGTGTCAGTGACTATGAGTGAAAGTGAGTGCGAGTGCGCGTGAGTGCCAGTGAGCGTGAGTGCCAGTGACTATGAGTGAAAGCGAGTGCGAGTGCGCGCGAGTGCCAGTGAGCGTGAGTGGGAGTGCGAGTGAGAGCGAGTGCCGGTGGGTGTGAGTGGAGGTGAGTGCGAGTGAGTGCCGGTGAGTGTGAGTGCAGGTGAGTGCGAGTGCGAGTAAGTGCCTGTGAGTGTGAGTGGAGGTCAGTGCGAGTGCGAGTGAGTGCCAGGGAGTGTGAGTGCAGGTGAGTGCGAGTGTGAGTGAGTGTCAGTGACTATGAGTGAAAGTGAGTGCGAGTGCGCGTGAGTGCCAGTGAGCGTGAGTGCCAGTGACTATGAGTGAAAGCGAGTGCGAGTGCGCGCGAGTGCCAGTGAGCGTGAGTGGGAGTGCGAGTGAGAGCGAGTGCCGGTGGGTGTGAGTGGAGGTGAGTGCGAGTGAGTGCCGGTGAGTGTGAGTGCAGGTGAGTGCGAGTGCGAGTAAGTGCCTGTGAGTGTGAGTGGAGGTGAGTGCGAGTGCGAGTGAGTGCCAGTGAGTGTGAGTGCAGGTGAGTGCGAGTGCGAGTGAGTGCCTGTGAGTGTGAGTGGAGGTGAGTGCGAGTGCGAGTGAGTGCCAGTGAGTGTGAGTGGAGGTGAGTGCGAGTGCGAGTGAGTGCCAGTGAGTGTGAGTGCAGGTGAGTGCGAGTGCGAGTGAGTGTCAGTGAGTGTGAGTGCAGGTGAGTGCGAGTGCGAGTAAGTGCCTGTGAGTGTGAGTGGAGGTCAGTGCGAGTGCGAGTGAGTGCCAGGGAGTGTGAGTGCAGGTGAGTGCGAGTGTGAGTGAGTGTCAGTGGGTGTGAGCGGAGGTGAGTGCGAGTGCGAGTGAGTACCAGTGAGTGCGAGTGGTAGTGAGTGAGAGTGCGAGTGAGTGCCAGTGACTATGAGTGAAAGTGAGTGCGAGTGCGAGTGAGTGCCAGTGAGCGTGAGTGGGAGTGCGAGTGAGAGCGAGTGCCGGTGGGTGTGAGTGGAGGTGAGTGCGAGTGAGTGCCGGTGAGTGTGAGTGCAGGTGAGTGCGAGTGAGTGCCGGTTAGTGTCAGTGCAGGTGAGTGCGAGTGCGAGTGAGTGCCAGGGAGTGTGAGTGCAGGTGAGTGCGAGTGTGAGTGAGTGTCAGTGGGTGTGAGCGGAGGTGAGTGCGAGTGCGAGTGAGTACCAGTGAGTGCGAGTGGAAGTGAGTGCGAGTGCGAGTGAGTGCCAGTGACTATGAGTGAGAGTGCGAGTGCGAGTGAGTGCCAGTGAGCGTGAGTGGGAGTGCGAGTGAGAGCGAGTGCCGGTGGGTGTGAGTGGAGGTGAGTGCGAGTGAGTGCCGGTGGGTGTGAGTGCAGGTGAGTGCGAGTGAGTGCCGGTTAGTGTCAGTGCAGGTGAGTGCGAGTGCGAGTGAGTGCCTGTGAGTGTGAGTGGAGGTGAGTGCGAGTGCGAGTGAGTGCCAGTGAGTGTGAGTGCAGGTGAGTGCGAGTGCGAGTGAGTGCCTGTGAGTGTGAGTGGAGGTGAGTGCGAGTGCGAGTGAGTGCCAGTGAGTGTGAGTGCAGGTGAGTGCGAGTGCGAGTAAGTGCCTGTGAGTGTGAGTGGAGGTCAGTGCGAGTGCGAGTAAGTGCCTGTGAGTGTGAGTGCAGGTGAGTGCGAGTGCGAGTGAGTGCCAGTGAGTGTGAGTGCAGGTGAGTGTGAGTGCGAGTGAGTACTGTGAGTGTGAGTGCAGGTGAGTGAGAGTGAGTGCCAGTGAGTGTGAGTGCAGGTGAGTGCGAGTGCGAGTGAGTACCAGTGAGTGTGAGTGCAGGTGAGTGCGAATGCGAGTGAGTGTCAGTGAGTGTGAGTGCAGGTGAGTGCGAGTGCGAGTGAGTGCCAGTGAGTGTGAGTGCAGGTGAGTGAGAGTGCGAGTGAGTACCAGTGAGTGTGAGTGCAGGTGAGTGCGAATGCGAGTGAGTGTCAGTGAGTGTGAGTGCAGGTGAGTGCGAGTGCGAGTGAGTGCCAGTGAGTGTGAGTGCAGGTGAGTGCGAGTGCGAGTGAGTGCCTGTGAGTGTGAGTGGAGGTGAGTGCGAGTGCGAGTGAGTGCCAGTGAGTGTGAGTGCAGGTGAGTGCGAGTGCGAGTAAGTGCCTGTGAGTGTGAGTGGAGGTCAGTGCGAGTGCGAGTGAGTGCCAGGGAGTGTGAGTGCAGGTGAGTGCGAGTGTGAGTGAGTGTCAGTGGGTGTGAGCGGAGGTGAGTGCGAGTGCGAGTGAGTACCAGTGAGTGCGAGTGGAAGTGAGTGCGAGTGCGAGTGAGTGCCAGTGACTATGAGTGAAAGTGAGTGCGAGTGCGAGTGAGTGCCAGTGAGCGTGAGTGGGAGTGCGAGTGAGAGCGAGTGCCGGTGGGTGTGAGTGGAGGTGAGTGCGAGTGAGTGCCGGTGAGTGTGAGTGCAGGTGAGTGCGAGTGAGTGCCGGTTAGTGTCAGTGCAGGTGAGTGCGAGTGCGAGTGAGTGCCAGGGAGTGTGAGTGCAGGTGAGTGCGAGTGTGAGTGAGTGTCAGTGGGTGTGAGCGGAGGTGAGTGCGAGTGCGAGTGAGTACCAGTGAGTGCGAGTGGAAGTGAGTGCGAGTGCGAGTGAGTGCCAGTGACTATGAGTGAAAGTGAGTGCGAGTGCGAGTGAGTGCCAGTGAGCGTGAGTGGGAGTGCGAGTGAGAGCGAGTGCCGGTGGGTGTGAGTGGAGGTGAGTGCGAGTGAGTGCCGGTGGGTGTGAGTGCAGGTGAGTGCGAGTGAGAGCCGGTTAGTGTCAGTGCAGGTGAGTGCGAGTGCGAGTGAGTGCCTGTGAGTGTGAGTGGAGGTGAGTGCGAGTGCGAGTGAGTGCCAGTGAGTGTGAGTGCAGGTGAGTGCGAGTGCGAGTGAGTGCCTGTGAGTGTGAGTGGAGGTGAGTGCGAGTGCGAGTGAGTGCCAGTGAGTGTGAGTGCAGGTGAGTGCGAGTGCGAGTAAGTGCCTGTGAGTGTGAGTGGAGGTCAGTGCGAGTGCGAGTAAGTGCCTGTGAGTGTGAGTGCAGGTGAGTGCGAGTGCGAGTGAGTGCCAGTGAATGTGAGTGCAGGTGAGTGTGAGTGCGAGTGAGTACTGTGAGTGTGAGTGCAGGTGAGTGAGAGTGAGTGCCAGTGAGTGTGAGTGCAGGTGAGTGCGAGTGCGAGTGAGTACCAGTGAGTGTGGGTGCAGGTGAGTGCGAATGCGAGTGAGTGTCAGTGAGTGTGAGTGCAGGTGAGTGCGAGTGCGAGTGAGTGCCAGTGAGTGTGAGTGCAGGTGAGTGTGAGTGCGAGTGAGTACTGTGAGTGTGAGTGCAGGTGAGTGAGAGTGAGTGCCAGTGAGTGTGAGTGCAGGTGAGTGCGAGTGCGAGTGAGTACCAGTGAGTGTGAGTGCAGGTGAGTGCGAATGCGAGTGAGTGTCAGTGAGTGTGAGTGCAGGTGAGTGCGAGTGCGAGTGAGTGCCAGTGAGTGTGAGTGCAGGTGAGTGTGAGTGCGAGTGAGTACTGTGAGTGTGAGTGCAGGTGAGTGAGAGTGAGTGCCAGTGAGTGTGAGTGCAGGTGAGTGCGAGTGCGAGTGAGTACCAGTGAGTGTGAGTGCAGGTGAGTGCGAATGCGAGTGAGTGTCAGTGAGTGTGAGTGCAGGTGAGTGCGAGTGCGAGTGAGTGCCAGTGAGTGTGAGTGCAGGTGAGTGAGAGTGCGAGTGAGTACCAGTGAGTGTGGGTGCAGGTGAGTGCGAATGCGAGTGAGTGTCAGTGAGTGTGAGTGCAGGTGAGTGCGAGTGCGAGTGAGTGCCAGTGAGTGTGAGTGCAGGTGAGTGTGAGTGCGAGTGAGTACTGTGAGTGTGAGTGCAGGTGAGTGAGAGTGAGTGCCAGTGAGTGTGAGTGCAGGTGAGTGCGAGTGCGAGTGAGTACCAGTGAGTGTGAGTGCAGGTGAGTGCGAATGCGAGTGAGTGTCAGTGAGTGTGAGTGCAGGTGAGTGCGAGTGCGAGTGAGTGCCAGTGAGTGTGAGTGCAGGTGAGTGAGAGTGCGAGTGAGTACCAGTGAGTGTGAGTGCAGGTGAGTGCGAGTGCGAGTGAGTACTGTGAGTGTGAACGTGAGTGAGTGCGGGGCCTGGAAAAAATTATCGTGAGTGCGTGTGAGTGAGTGTTCTCCCACACTGCCGACATATGGTATTGAGAATGTGTTGTTGTTGTTGTTGTTGTTGCGTATCATGTGTGTGGCTCCTACCTACGATGGGGGATTGGCCAAGAAATGTGTTAAACTGCGGCAACTGTTTCCATGCCCTTTCTTCATAACTTTTTTTTCGTTTATCCGTGAAGGGAAAACAACAAAACGAAAGCTCGCCTGCTGGATAATAATAATAATAATAATAATAATAATAATAATAATAATAATAATAATAATAATAATAATATTAGTAATAATAATAATAATAATAATAATAATAATAATAATGAAGGAGCCCGAATTGAAAACGTAGCTCTTTTATTTTACGAAGACATGTACTTTGAAAAAGGACGCAATAGTCTCGAATCAGCACACTTCATTTTACTCTCTAGTTTACTTTTCTGAGTTTTGGTACATGTGTGGGATGGTAGCACAGCTGAGTTGTACATCACTCATACATCCTTACATTTAGACGGCTTGTTCAGGTCTCTTGATGTGGATCCGCACAGCATACCTCTCGTTGACGGCAACCAAGGACCTCTCAAAAAGCTTAAGCCCATAGTCTGACTTCAGGTTGCCATGGTAGTAGCCGTCTTCATGATTATGTAACCCTTGGAGGTACTTTTCGATCACCTTCTGTTGGACAGGAGGCTCACTCATCGTTGCATTTCGCGCTTTCACAAGCGAAACAAAACAACATACGCCGCGAACATGATACGCGCGCCAACTTCTCACTCACGTGGAATGAGCTGATCCGAACTGAGGCGCCCCGCACACCAACCGCGCCGCCAAACAGAGAGAGAGAAAAAAGAAAATGGTGATACGTCATCGAGGCGAGGCCCCGCCTCTGCACCGATTTATTGTAAAAACAGTCGCACCCAACCTGCGGTGCTGGCTCGGGCACCGTGCGCCGGACTCCGAGAGCAAGGGTGACGTGGCGTCGCGGCGGTGCACTCTCAACTCACGCAGCACCTAACGCAGCAGCTGGCGTGCCCTTTCGCCCGCTCTGCTGCGTCGAGGCGCGACCGTGACGTGGGGTCGCAGCCAATGGGACTTTAGGCGCCGTTTCCCTGCTACAGACTACAGACGCCGGCTTTTTCACTCAGTAGACCATTTGACACATTCGCATCAATAAAGTCAAGAATGGGCGTGGAAGCCATTTAGCGGGTCGTTGTATTAAGTGCGCATGCAATTCCATGTTTCAGATGATAAAGTTCCTAGGAAACGGAAAGACTAAAAGTGATAGAGAAATAATTGAGGCATTTATTTATTACAATGGTCCGAAATAGCTTGTGTAAGCGCACCTCTCTTGACTTACCAGAAAATTAAATTGCCTTTTTGCATGATAGACTATTATTTTGTCCTGTGTATACATTTATGTACGCATGGCTATTCTTGGAAGGATACACAAAAGTTGGCGTCCTTCAAATAAAAGTTCTGTTGGCACTCAGCGCTTGTTCTGTGGTATTTATTTCTCTGCGTGTCTTTGTTCTAGTCATGCTGCTGGAGCTTAGCTCTAAATTCTAGGCTATTACATTAAAAAAACGCCACCTGAGGCACGGCGTAGCAGGAAGACTGCGGATTAATTTTGACCAGCTTGGGTTCGCTAACGTGCACCTAAAGTTAAGTACACCAACCCTTCCTCTCTCCTCCCCCATCGGAATGTCGCCGCCCCAGCCTGGATTGAACCAGCGACCTCGCGCTTAGCAGTGAAATGCCATTAGCCCCTGAGATGCTGAGTCGAGTCTAGTTATTTAAACAACGGTATGCCTCATTCTTCCTTGTGGCAATATTTATGAACACAAAATGCACCAGCTGTAACAGGCGCCAAGTTTTTGCGAAACCATGGGATGCTAATGTGCAATATTCGAGATACCTCAAACCTCAATCAATGTCGGTGCATGTTATCGTATTTTCATCCAGCGGAAAATTTACGGTAATAATTGGAAGTGTTAAGAAAGCTGAAAAAAAAAACGGTATCACGTGTCCATGTGAGAAATGGATTGTGAGTGATGGCATAATGCTACTAGCTCAGCCTAGCTTTGCTATTCAAAAAGGCAAGGATCGCAGATATCGTGAGATTTCGTAGGAGAGTACGAGACACTATACCGAATCGTACAAATATCCTCGATTTTCAGTCTCACATTGGAGCGCCAACGTAAAAGGAGTAACTGCGGGGTTTAACATCCATAAAAGGAACAGTGGGCTATGAGGGACACCGTAGTGGAAAGGGCTTCGGAATAACGTTGACCACTTGGCATTTTTCAACATGCTCTTAAACAATTGTGCTTGGCATAGGCGCCGACTACAGCGGGTGCTCCGGGGCTCATGCCCCCTCCAAAGTTTTCCGGGGGAAGTGTGTGCGTGTGTGTGTGTGCGTGCGCAAGTGTCATTGATATACTGTACGACGCCGAATAGTCATTTCCGTTCGAATGTAACGCATAACGGCACTATGGAAATCTCAAAGGTGAGTGACTGCCTGCAAGTGAGGACTGTTATTCCGAATGATTAGTTGGCTATATATATATATATATATATATATATATATATATATATATATATATATGTGTGTGTGTGTGTGTGCGTGCGTGCGTGCGTGTGTGTGTGTGTGTGTGTGTGTGTGTGTGTGTGTGCCGTTCCTTTGTTTCATTATGGTCGTTTGATAGTGCACCGGATAACTGAACGCAGCCGTTTATATTATACAAGCTGCAGAGTTGAGCGGTCATACGTTTGGGAACGGCATTACATTTATGCATAGAATATAGGATAAGCGTAACATGTTTTTCTCGGAAATCAGACTCGAGAATAATTTAGGTTGTTTATACCCCCTGCAATAAGCCGAAGAACGCAGCCGCCTCCTTTTGTCTTTTTCTTTTTTTAATATAAGCAAATTCTTCTTTACGTGGCAAAACCACGATATGATTATGAGGCACCCGGTTTAGTTTTTGCCACCTGGGGTTCTTTAACGCGCACCTAAATAGAAGTACACCGGTCTTTTTCCATTTAGTTCCCATCGAATTCCGCGACATGGATTGAACCCGCGAGCTCCAGTTTAGTAGCGCTACGCCGTATCCACGATATAGGCACTAATTAGCCTACCGCGCAGGCTTTTTTTTATTGCGATAGCAATTATATGGACACTTCAACCGGATTTCTGCCGTCGGCGTCGCCGTCGCCGTAGCCGTCGCCGTGAGGTTCCGTATAGATAAAATCTTCACCGCGCGCCGTATGCCCGAGCGGAAGCCTGCGGGGACGCGCGCTATCACGGAGAGCGAACGCAATCTCCCACGCGCAAGCAAGGAAGCGGGAAGCCAGCGCCGGAAGGAGATGGGGGGGGGGGGGGCGCACTTCTCCTCTGCCAACAACCGCGCTCGTCGCTCGCCGCACCGTCTCTTATCTCCACACGGCTCTGACCTTTATGCACTGTGCATTCGCCGCTCAGTTTCTGTTGAAGCGATAGACCGCACGTACCTTCGTCCGCTGTAGCGTATGGGCTTGCTGCCAGCGTTTTGACAGTCGTTGTCTGCAGTCATTCAGTGTGATATATATATATATATATATATATATATTCTTACGAAGAGTTGTGAAGGAATGGTTTTATTTTACAGGAGATGGGCGATGATCGGAGCGTGATCGTAGCGCAGTCTGGCCTCTCGAGCTCTTCGTTCTCTTCGTCTTCTCTTCTCTCTTTTTGTGCCTGCCTTTCGTATCCGTTACATTTCCCCGCAAGCAGACGAAGCCCGTGGGGCGAGTCAGGATGAACAAGCAGGGTAGAAAGGCTTCAGGCGAGCAATATGAGTCAGCTGAGTTCTGCTTGATCGCCGACCATTGCACAGGAGGCGAGCTATTACGTAAGTGAGTTCGCTCTTTGATTTCAGAAACAAATCTGCCCCATGTCGTTAACGTTTCCTCGTGATTGTCAAACCACATCAACGCAGTGTTCGTTAGGAAGAACACGACGTTCGATAGCTGAGAAGCGCTGTTCCACTTGTTGGCAGCACTCACCCGGTGATAATGCATGAGCCATTCCTCGACGTCTTCGTCCGGTCTTCCGGCGAAGGGACGCGCATCTCTCAGTTGCTGAACGGAACTGGTCGGCGCAGCAGTTGGAATGGGCCGTTGTTCGTCTGCGTCGTAGGACATGTTCAACTCCGGTGTATTCGGTGGGAGTCCAGCAAGGCGACGGCTCCGTCGAAGAACTTGTGGTTCAGCCTCCGTCTTCGGGTGTCGATTACCCAGCACCTTCCACCACAACTGTTAGGAAGAGTTGTGAAGGAATGGTTTTATTTTACGGGAGATGGGCGATGATCGGAGCGTGATCGTAGCGCAGTCTGGCCTCTCGAGCTCTTCGTCTTCTCTCTTTTTGTGCCTGTCTTTCGTATCCGTTACAATATATATATATATATATATATATATTTCAGTGTGCTACCTCTTTTGTTTTGTTATACTGCTGCACTCAATTTCGTTTGGGCGAACGTGCGGCTCCCACGATAAACACATCTGGAAGCAGCGTCCTCAGAATATCTTTCTAAGGATGTTGCTTGGATATATGTCAAGTTAGGTTCACGATAAGTCCAGCAGTAGATGTTGTGTTTAAAATTAATTGTGGGCATGGTGCTGTGGACGTCCTCAGTGCGTCCCATAAAAAGCTAGGAGGTTCGGATCTTTCCGGGACATCCACGGGATGTTTTGTGTTGTCTTGGATCATTGAGGGACACTATTTTCTTGAACAGGTAGAAATCGTATGCCATCCACATCTATTGGAAGGTTCTTCTGCAGTATCTTTTGAAGGACATCCCAATAGAAGACAGCGTCTCAACAATCAATGAAAACATGTTCTACTGTCGCTTGTTTCCTGCATAACATGCAATTTACTCCCCACGCCACAAACATACCTCGTCGTTCGAACCATGTTTTTACTGGCAGTGTGTCCGTGTGAACTTTAAAGAAAAACGTTTTGACCCCTGCGGGCACTAACATGTTTTTGACACGTTACAGAACATCGCTTCCTAATTTGTCTGATGGAACCGGGAAGACTGTGTCTGCCAGGTCCCTTAAGAGGTGCTTCATGGGCACATTAATTAAGTAATCAATAGAAAACTTGCCGATGAGAGACTGATAGTAGGATAGAACCTCGCACAAGTAACGGGATACCATATACGGACCGTTTTCTATGGTGGAGACTACAAATTCTGGTACGGCTCCTATCAGCATTGCTTGAATGTATGTGCGGACAAAAAATCTTGCTGATCTCTTAAGAACAAGAACCTGCTGGTCGCCGGCTTTGAGAACAAGCGACTTAATCCCAAACCTCCTTCCCCGACCTTACGGGAAATAATGATCCGCGATATATTTGTATAGAATTCCAAGGCCACAGTCACTTGTCTTTATTAGATTAGGCCACGACGAGACGCATTCTTCTCTCGTTCTAAAACCAGCCAGCTCTCTGAAAGATGTAGCATGAAACACTGTGCTTTGAAACACTCGGCGCGTGCACCTTGTGTCACGTTGTCGCCTTCATTCCTTGTGACAGCTCGCACTTTAAGGCGTCGTGTTAGACTGCACTATCTCCGGGAACAGTCCACTTTGCCCAGTACTTTCCTCGTAGCAGTTTACGCTACGTAGAAACTGCGGGACGTTGTACAGACTTCAGGATCACATAAGTTAACAAAGTTTTAACATTTTTTTTTCACATACGTACAAATGTCATCGTCGTTTTTAACATATGCCACAAAAAATTGCCCTAAATACGTACGATTGTATAACACGTAGTCGCTTATGGCGTCGCAATCCTTGTTTCTCTCGTTTACGCTTGTCCACTATACCGACGTAGAACCCAACAATCGCCATGTCGTAGGCGCCCGTGGAATCATGCCGTCAAACGATCGTCTACAACTTGGTTGCCGTCGTGCTGCTTTCGTCACACACAAAAACAACTACTAAAATTACAGGAACACGTTGGTACACATGGTATCGCTTTGCGGAACCCCTAAGAATGTTTGGATTGCCAGGTACCTGAAAAACGCTTCGCATATCATATATTCCCACTGTGCATGAGATCTGCGCAATTACTTTCTTTCCCGCGTTTTGTTCGCTGCGATATCTGCCACCTCGTACGTATGCTTGTCGGAAGCAAATCATTTGGCAGGCATGTGAATAAATACTTCGGCTTTAGCAGATGCTAAAAGGTAGGATTCGGACAAAGTGCTTCCGTTCGGCTTGATAAAATAGACTTCCGATAATGCAACTTTTGTTGAACCTCATTTTGGGCTAACATCATCCGAAAATTCCAATTCAAGAAAACATTCATGTGGGTGTCAGTCCAAAAACCCTAAATGGTAAAAAAATGATTTTGGAGCCCTGCACTACGCGGCGTCTTTCACAGCCTACGTCAACGGAGGCGTACAAAAACAAAGTTTCCAGTAGCGATTCAGAAAATTTGATGCTCGGAATTCTTTGCGTGCGTGTGTCTTTTTTTTCAGGAACGCAGGAAGGACATTAGGTAAAATAAGAACAAGAACTTGGTGGCGCAACCCACCACCTCGTTTCAAAGGGAACGCTCATAGCATTCATTCATCCGTCCATCCATCCATCCGTGTTGCCTTAATGCGTTTAAGCGCACCAGTTATTAAAATCGAAGACAAAATGCCGAAGAAAGAAGAACCATGTAAACTTTGTTTATTTGCTCATTAAGCATAAAAATAGGCCTTGACCCCAGAATATATTTATCCCCTCTGTGCAGTGGACATACATGACATCATCGAGCTCATTCTCTAAATCAATATTTTGCTAAAACTAACAGTTTTCAGTTTTCGTTTCTTCCTACGCACAATATCTAAGTGGAACCGTCTAGCTGAGCTTTGTAGATTAGACCCCTCTTGATTGTGTCATGTACATTGCATTAGCGTCGTGTTTGCAATTGCATTTTGTATTTATTATCTTTGGATTTTGTACACGTGCCTGCCCATCTTGGACGACGCTGCGGTCCGTACTATGCATTAAATAAATAAACGAAATAAAATAAAATAATCAATGTGACGAAATGTTTATCACGCCTCAACGCCTTGCGAGTCTTCTAAATACGTTCGAATTGAAGGTCGGATTGAATGTTCTGAAGTCTAATTAACGTAAGTCGTCACTACCTGTTTAATTCGGCGTGCATTGGCATCCTGTATGTTCAGGTGTCTTTTCCCGCTGTTGCTGTCGCAGGTGATCGCTTACGACGCCCTAGTGCACTGCTACAACCGCGAGAAGGCGGTCACCTACACAGTGTACGACACGGACGGGTTCGCTCGCGCCGTAGTCCGGCGGCGGCCCGACGGCAGCGAAGTCGTGTGCGGCTTCGGCAAGATCGGCACCAACATCCTGGGCGGCGCCATGATGGGACCCGTGTACGCCGAGGATCGCCAGGCGGCCGACGTGCTGCTTCGCGCACTGGTGGACGGGAACCCGCTGACGCGCGTCGGCCTCGTCATGATGGTGGTCGACTGCAACCCGGACGGCATCGCCTTGGCCGAGGACCTCGGCCTCGAGTCGCAGAGGCGCGTGCCCCGGTGCTACCGCCGGGCCATCGTGCCGGCCCGCTTCGATCACATATTCGCGCAGCACGACGTCAACTTCTCGGCCTTCTAAGACGAAGTCGCATGTCCCGTGTACGTCGTTTGGCGGGGGGTGGCAAGTGACGCACTGTCGTTGAACTCGGTGTATACCGTCGCCGGGAGCAGGTTTCGATCCTCTCGCCGTCCTCGCCCTCAGTCAGAGCGCGGAAGGTCTGAACATGACTTGGGCTCTATAAAACTTATCTGTTGCACCCTCGCGGAGCTGGCGGAAAATGGGCGAGTTATCACGCCTTCGACTCATACCCAGATATATAAAAGGTGATCGAGAGCTCGTTCATGTCGGCCCCTGTTTTAAAACTTCGGTGACTGCACGGAAAGTCGGTGCATATCCCGGGAGTCGGGCAAACGGCAGTCCACAGCAGTTTTGTGTTGAACTAGTGCACGCAGATAAAAATGTGCAGATAAATCTGGCCACTTCTCTCGAAGGCATAACTGCCACAGCCACATAAATTATAACGGATAATGGTGTTATATCATCCGCGTTTCCATTTGCCTTGCCGACGTTTTTCTTAAATGCCCGCTACAGGAGTTGTCTGTCGCCTGGGTATAGAATAGAGCGATGCATTAAGGCAGGGGAGTGCGGAAGTATTACATTATTATATTTCACGCAGTCGACATTGCCAGGAGCCTTTAAGGTGGCGGTCCGACTCCGGCGGCACGAGTCCACCGTTTTAAGTACTTTTGGAGCAACCGTGGCGGCTCTTCTACTTGGGAAATGAAGTTGTCGAATATATCATAAAAAAGCTTAATTCTTGTATATTCCAACTATATATAATAAAAAGAAATTGATTAATGTGATTTAGCAATAAATGTTCAAGAACAAGCATGAGATACATGGTTTTTGCAAAGTGTGTCTCAGTTGTGACCTTATTTAGAAGAAACTACCGCATTTACTGCACTGCGGCTTGCTCTGTAGCTTTAGGACATATTTATCTATTCCCTAGACGCAGCAAAATAATGTTGAATTTTTACTTTTTGGATAATTTGCTTTTCGAGATTGCCAAAATATCGCAACTTCTGTTGTAAACAGCCCAGCAACTACACGCCCACGGAAGCTAAATTTTAGATAAATATATAGTTCAAGGAATTTCTTTTTAGGACGCAAAATTTCATTCATGTACCTTTAATGGTTTTCCTAATAATGGGACCGAAATTAAGCAATATTTAAAATTTCGGTTCTACTTTTGCCCATTTTTGCGGGAAGGTACTAAAGCGACGAAGCTGCGGTTTAAAAAAACGATTGGTGAACATGTTTCGGGTCACACCCAGCTTACCTTTCTGCCACGCGACGTCACAAAACCGCGGAAGCTCACCGCGTCAAAGTGACCTGTACGCCTTAAAGATGCAATAGTATGCCGAACAAAACCGATTTTTTTTCCCCGGAATATCTTGAGACTGCCTCGTCCCGAGAAGAATAGAAGATGGCTACCCGGTGACCGTTCTGGCACTGGCTGCTCGGAGCTGCCGGCGAGAATGGATTTCTTTACGTACAATAAATATTTTTACGTGGCTGTATAACGTCTGTCGAGCCCTTTCGGCACGTATGCGACATCGTTTCGCCAACTCTTGCTCGCTGGGGACCCATTTTAGCGTTATTTTGACGTCCCTGTTGCACGATGCCGCGATGTTCGACCAGCCACCGCAAGCTAAGCAAGGGGAAGCGGACCAAGCGGAGACGCCGACACAACTCTTCTGTCCCGGTTACTTACTTTCACTGCGCTAGCTCGGCCCCGCCGAAACACTCTCCTCTTCTGTGCCCTCTTCGCCTCTCGTGAGCCAATTAGATAAGGAAAAACTGTAGCCGTAGGCAATACAATTCGCTTTGAAAACAAACCAAGCTCACCTCGTCCAAACGAGGAAAGCACTTGATTGGGCTGTTGAACCATCCTCGTGGGACACCGTCTGCGCTTGCGTCGGCGGCTATGTAACTTTGACGTCGTGAGGTTGGAGTAAAGTCAGAATGGAAATATGTTTACGTTATAGCGGTAATAAATTGTGTTGATGTAAAGAATGTTGCCAAGCTGATGTTTGAGCAGCTCCATATCATCGCCCAAATAGGATGCTCAATCTGCAGGAATTTAGTAGAATTAAATCCTTTATGTTTCGCCTTACAGCAAAGCCAAAAAGTTTGCTCGGTGTATAGTATCTTCATCATCTTACAAGGATAAAATGTTTTCTAGCTGCTTTGAGCTCTCTTTTTATAACATATTTTTTTTTCAGATTCGGAATCAGACGCTTAATTTTGTTGAATTATACCAAGAAGGGTACAGAAGCTAAATGTATAGCAATACCTCATCTACGTCGTTGCATTTACTTCCTCCCATTATTAAAGCGCACGTAAGCATCTTGAATAGAAAAAAACGTACTTCGATGTGTGAAACAATGATCAGTCCAAATAAGTATGTTTCCGTTTCATGCTCCCATTTCTACGATGCGGTTCAAGTTTCGAAGCGGGGCCGCCCCGCTAAACCCACTACGCTATAGGCTTCGGCCGCCGCACCGCTGCAGATGGCGAACGCGTTGCGCAATACCGACGCCGACAAAGCCCACCAATCGTCCACCGAGGCTTCGGAGGACGAGGACATGGAAATTCGCGAATCGCAAGGACTTCTTGCGGCCGCTGAGGAGAACGAAGAAGACAATGAGCCATGGATCAATGTTACCAGTCGTGCCCGTCGTCGTCGGCTGCAGACACGCTCGACCACGCCCCAACTTTCCCAAACACCACCGAAGCCCGTTCTCCGCCAAAGCCGACCGGCGATGCGCAAGCCCCGACAACCGCCCCTACCTGCCGACGATTACAAGTTGGCGGTTCGTCCACAGAACGGCCTGCAGCTCAACAAGGTGAGCCCAGGGAAGTTTGTAGACGCCATCACAAATGAGCCAAAGCTACAAATCGGCTACACCGGATTCAAAACACGCATCGACGAAGACCAAAACATCCTTGTTCTGAGCACTGCCTCAGAAGCTACGGCCTCAGCACTAAGCAAGATGCAGAAAATTACCATTGGTGCAACAACATATGATATTGCATCATACGAAATATCCCCCGATAACTCGTGCAAAGGGGTGATATACAACATCGATCACGACACCAGGCCAGAAATGCTACTTAAACGCATTGAATCTCCCGGATACGAGGCGCTGACATGTAGAAGACTAGGAAACACAACAACCATGGTGATCACATTCCTGGGGATAACAGTACCATATTACATCGAATTTTCCGGCCTTCTTCTGCGGTGCTACCTCTACAAGAGGACCGTGCTACATTGCCGAACCTGCAACGAGACAGGCCACAGAGAGGACGTCTGCCCGCGTCCCCCCGCCACACCCAAGTGCAGGTAGTGCGGCACTTCGCTAGCAACTGAGCAGCATGAGTGCCACCCTCGGTGCTCTCTGTGCGGCGGGAACCACCCGACGGCAGCCAAAACCTGCCCCAACAGATTCTTGCCACCCGGCAACCATCGGAAACCGCAGCAGGCCCTGAGAGCAGGCTCCTCGTCTCCGAGACCACGTGGTGAGCGTTCAGCTTCCCGCAAGTCGTGATCCCCGAAACGACGCGGAGCTGTCCTGGAGAGGAGCAGTTCCAGGCCGCGTTCCGGTTCCGGTTCTAGGCGCAGGACCTCATCGCGACGACGGACGCCATCCCATGGCAGGACCTCGAGCCGTGGACGTTCCGCAAGTGGCAGGAGGGGAAGCAAGGGAGCAGCGCAGGTCACGGAGCAGGTGAGCTGGCACCAGGTTGTTTCTCCCAAAGCTCGTCCCCCCCCTGTTGACACAGAGCTGGCACAGGCACACGCCCTCATTAGGCGTCTCACTGAAGAGAACGCAACACTCAAAGCAGAAATCAGTAAAGTACACGCAGAGTTCGTAGCACTTAAAGATGAATTGTTAGGAAGAAATAGTACTACCCCTACACAAAGCACTTCAACCCCACCCCGGAGAAGCGGAAACGGGAAGAGCAACCAGCGCACACAGTCACTTCAAATCCGACACCGCAACGAGCAACCGCCCAGCCCACTACACCACAGGGAGTGATTCCCGTTCAATATGCCACTCCTCAGAAGGTAGAGGAGATAGTAGCAAAGGCCATTCAGAGCCTTCAGACATCCTTACAAGCTACTATGCAACAACAACTCACAGCTATACAACAGTCAGCTGCACAACAACAACAATTCGCAACTCAACAACAACACTCTAACACTGAGATGGCGGAACGCATCATGAGACTAGAGGAACGCATACTAGCACTGGAAGCTCGTCAAAGCCGGCGCCCCAAGAAAGCAGCTCATCAGGCCCTACCAGATTTGCCAGATTCTCTAGGCTCACCAGAACCCCACCTGGTGCGCGCATCACCACCCCTTAATAACCAAGATGTCTCCTCCTCAACATATATGCAGTAAGCGCGGGGGCTCCCCCGGCGAAACCACGGTGTGGCAGTGGAATTGCCGGGGCTACAAGAACAAGCATGGATCGCTGATGCAATACATCGCCACATCGACAAGACCACCTGAAATCATGGCACTGCAAGAGACGAACACACACGTCCGCCTACCCGGATACGTCACGTATGGCACCGATACGGGTGACAGTCTTCACACCCTGGTCAGTAAGAAGCTAGTTGTCATTCAACACCATCTCTAGCAATCCGAACCGCTTGCCATTCTGCTCGAAATTATCCCGCAGGCAACAAAGAAGAAGGGTCCCATGTTCGTTCTAAACGTCTACTGTCGGCCGAAAAGCATGCCATCGGTCCTCAAACAGGTTTTGGAGCAAGCCACGCACGCAGCAGGCAACCATCCGCTTCTAATAGTGGGCGATTTCAATGCAGCCCACCCCCTCTGGAGTTATACGTACGCCAACCCCAGGGGAAACCTGCTTCACAAAGTTATTGAGGACATGGACCTCACACTCGTCAACGATCCAAGAAGTAGCACGAGGCTCGGCACAAGTGTTACAAGAGACATGAACCCCGACTTAACCCTCACCAGAAATATCCCCCAAGCTTGCTGGACGAATCTGGCGGAGTACCTAGGCAGCGACCACGCGTTGCTAGCCACCACTCTCCATGGCCTCGAATACAAAGCCAGGATAGGCACTGCTCGCCTCACGGATTGGACCAAGCTGCGGGAGATAAGAGAAGAAAGAGCTACAAACGAACAAAGCCTACAGCTTCAGTCAATTAAGGACTGGATCACTCAGCTCCACCAGGATGTGAAGGCGCATACTAAAATACTTGAAACATCCACCACCACTCCAAGCATCGACGCTCGCTTGCTCCACATGTGGGAAGCCCGGCGTAGCCTGCTGAAGCGGTGGAAAGGGCAAAGATTAAATCGCAAGCTCAAGAGGCGAATCGCAATACTCCCACAAGAGGCTGAGGAATACGCTAACACACTCTGCCGCGAAAATTGGCTATCCCTCTGCGACAGCTTGAGAGGAAGATTGAGTACTTCCAAGACGTGGAAGTTATTGAGGTATTTAATCAACCCGGCCAGCAGCAAAACGGAATCCCACCACAATATGACCCGAGTAATCCACCAATTTCCAGAAAACGAGGCGGACCTCCTTTTGACTCTCAAAGCCCAGTACTTCCCCACACAGCCATCGGAGCCTCTGCCACCCTACACCGGCAACCCAAATGAGCTCCTAGATGAGGACATTCATCTACATGAAGTAACAGTGGCGATAATAGGCTTGAGACGCCACACAGCCCCGGGAATGGACCAAATCACCAATAAGGCACTTGTCAATCTTGACAACCCCTCGCTACTAGAGCGTATACTGCTCACCTTAACGAAGTATGGAGCGAAGGAAAACTTCCCGAGGACTGGAAAATGGCCGAGGTTCGTCTGATACCGAAGCCAGGCAGCCACCAGCCATTGAGAACCTACGACCGATCTCCCTCACTTCGTGTGTAGGAAAGCTCCTAGAGCACATCGTCCTCAACCGGCTACAACCATTCCTGGAAGACTCGGGGAAACTTCCAACAACAATGATAGGATTCCGTCCATACCTCTCAACTCAAGACATCCTACTTCAGCTGAAAGAGGAGGTGATTGTACCAGCGACACGCAACTCCCCCACGGCTATCCTCGCCTTGGATCTTAAAGGGGCGTTCGATAACGTCAAGCATACAGCAATCTTACAGAGGCTAAACACGCTGGGCTGTGGGGCCAGGACGTATTCCTATATTAGAGATTTCCTCTCAGATAGAAAAGCCATCCTGAAGGTCGGGGACCAAGCCACAGACCCTTTTCTACTGGGCGGGCGCGGCACACCACAGGGCGCAGTATTATCCCCTCTCCTTTTCAATATCGCCCTAATAGGCCTCCCGCCGCTCCTCGATAACATCCCGGGGATCCGGCATGGCCTATATGCAGACGACATTACCATCTGGTCGTCCACGGGGTCCATCGGGGCAATGGAGAGCCGCTTGCAGGAAGCAGCAGACGTGGTGAGTGACTATGCTAAGTCTTGCGGCCTCAGCTGCGCCCCCCAAAAGTCAGAGCTACTCCTGATCTCACCGCGAAAGAAGCATGCATCCGACTCGCCCACTATCAACATACAACTGGAGGGACACACCATCTTTCCGTCTCAGAGCGTAAAGATATTGGGAATGGTTTTTCAGTCGGATCGCACCAACACAATATTAATTAACAAGCTTAAGAATACTACAGCCCAAGTTACCCACATGATCCGGCGAATAACAACCAAGACAAGAGGCATGGGGGAGGCGGACACGCTTCGGCTTGTCCAAGCCTTCGTCGTGTCTCGAATAACTTACGCTATTCCATACGCACTACTGAACGCAACGGAATTCACAAAAATCAACACAATGATCAGAAACGCATATAAGCAGGCGATGGGCCTGCCGATCAGTACGTCCACAGAACGCCTACTACGATTAGGCGTGCACAGCACGGCCGAGGAGCTGATCGAGGCACATTTATCCAGCCAGCGAACAAGGTTGGCTGTTACGGAAGCGGGGAGGTCCATCCTCTTACGCTTGGGGCTATCTGCTCCTCTCAGCCATCCGCCGCCTCAGACTGTTAGCTTACCCCATGCCATCCGGAGCAACATCACCGTACCTCCTCTACCTCGCAACATGCACCCAGTGCACCACGCACAGCGAAGGGAGGACCGGGCTCGGGCCATACACAAGCGATACGGGACTTTGCCTTCTACAGCCTACACGGATGCGGGGTCTTACCCCAGACGCGCAGCCACAACAGCCACCGTAATCGTCAACAAAAAACATCGGAGCAGCATTTCGCTCACCCGATACAATCCCCTCCAAGCCGAGGAAGCGGCCATAGCCCTCGCGCTCTCCCAAACACAGGTTGAAGTCATAGTTACCGACTCCCAACAGGCGTGCCGCAACTTCGATAGCGGCAGAATTCATGCCACTACGCTCAAGATAATAAATCAAAAGCCGCCAACGAGATCAGTCATAATCATCTGGGCGCCAGCTCATCACGGCATTCCTGGCAACGAGGTCGCCAACCACGTGGCTCGAGATTTGACCCACCGAGCCGACGCCGAGGAATCTGAACCCAAGCGTATGCACCCTCTAGTCTCATACCAAGACATCACACAACACTACAAGCTAACCCGCAGAACATATGCACCCCCACACAAGTCACTACCTAGAGAGCAGGAGCGATTCCTCCGAGCTCTACAGGTTAACACATTCCCCCACTCAACCAGAAACCACCTCATAGCCCCTACACAATTCTCTCCGCAATGCCGCTTCTGCGCAGAGCCCGGGTCCCTCAGGCACATAGTAGGGGGCTGCAGAGAGGCGCCACTCAATCCTCCGAACCCTTACCACACCAACGAGCTTTGGGAGAGAGCCTTGGCCAGCTCCGACCTCTAAGATCAGCAACGGCTGATTGCCAGGGCCCAGGACGCGGCCCGAGCTCAAGGCATTCTGGAATGAGGACGCCTCTCCAAAGCTGCATTTAGACATTAAATATGTTTATTCTCTCTCTCTCTCTCTACGATGCGTTAGAAATCGTGGCCAAATGAACCATCTGCTAGCAGCACACTCTTGTTTTCGTTTCAAACTCGAAAGCCAGCAAGGACACTATAAGTAATTTAAAAATAATAAAGCACATCAACGTTCGAAAACCTATGAGCTGCTCATGGAAATGACCCACCGCAATTTCCAGACTAAATGTGAGGGCATCTACTCGCCCTAAAAACCTGCGTTCTCGGAACTTTGTCCCCTGCTATCAGAACGAGAACTCGATGTAGGACGCCGCCATTCAACGCTGGCGTTGAAGCACTGCGCACAAGGCTCCACGAACAAAAGAGGGGAAAAAAAGTGACTTGCACGCTAACTGCTCACTGTAAAATTGACTTTCTGAAAGGATTCACTACATGGCTTCTGCGTTTTCACATCTGCGAGCATCTCTATCGCAACAGTATATCCCCAATGGCGATAAAGCTCCTGGCATTTCTCACATGCGCAAGTGCGCCGCGATACAGTCAGTGTTCTGGTTAATATAGTACATGACTGTGTTGGTAGCGTCATAGCATGGTAGCGATATTGGGAAACCTTCATTTATCGAGTGCGTTATTAGCGAATACTGTTGAATAAACTCGCAATTTATCGTTCTTGCGTTCTCGTCCCCAATTTTCCTCTTGCCTTCTCGTATGAGGACACTGAGGACACTATAGCGAGTCACTCTTTGATCCTGCCTCGTAAACACGCACACCACCTGTTCTACATATGCCGCCAAGGCGATATGCGGAAGTACGCTGAATCTAGCTGGCGCGGTGTAAAATATAGGCGCTTTGCCTGCCGCGTACACGCGTTTCAGGTGGCGGGTGCAACCAGGAGTCAGCTTCTCTAGCAGAGTTTTGCTGTTTCATTGTACCAGAGTAAAAAGTGTGCGAAATCCACAAAATTCTTCTCTTGTGGTTCGCTGATCAATGATAGAACTATCTGCGTTATAGGTTAGCGTTTTCTCCGAGAGAAAAAAGGGTGTTGCGATTTTATTTTTCTGCGCAGCCTAGGCATGCAAACTGAAAATAAGTAGTACGAACTAGGCGCGTCTGGATTGATCAATGTAATGCACTAAGAAAATATCCTGTAGTATGACTGTGCCTAGACGAAATTTGAATGTTTTAGCTGGTGCGGTCATTTCTAGACTTTTGCTTTCAACTTAGTGCGCCCTACTTAGCCCACACTCTTGTATTATTATGATTTCTTTTGTCAGCGAATTCCTCTTTGCAATTTGCTGGGTAAGTGATGTCCTCTCCTTCCATTGCATAAATCCGATCGAAGTAGCAGAAGTGGCAAAACTTGAAGCTGAATTACTTTGCTGACCAGTAAAGCGTACGGTTGGTCACCATTCGGTGGGGGAGGGAGCCAGGCGAGTAGAATGAGAGCTCAAAGTTTATTTTATGGATGGCACTTCGGCCGAATTGGATTAGATAGGGGAAGGGGGTGAATAGAAAGGTGAGAAATACAAAGGAAGGAAAGGTGTGATGAATACGTCCAGGCACGCGGGCAGCACCATGCAGTCAAATTAGGCCAGTCAATTTCAGAGGGCCTAGATGGCGCATATCTAACATGATTTAGGAGCGCAAACACACAGAGCACGAAACAAAATGGTAGACACGAAAGCGCGATTTGCATGTGTATACAATTTTCTTTCGTGTTGTGTCTTTTTTTTGCTCTCACATTATGTCATGCATGTAGGCCAGCCGTTACACGTGAACTGGATCAGGAAGGAAACAAGAAACTTGCGAAAACAAGAAAAGGAAACAAGAAACTTGCGTTATTGCTCTTCATGTCTTCATATCGTTTCATGTCTCGTAATTGCAGTGTTCGACAGCCACAACTGCTATCGCTCCTGAATTCTAGCTGCCCTATAGTTAATGAAACTGCTAGTGAGGCTTTGCAAGAACGCGCATCATGCGATATAGTATTGACTCGCATAGGTCGGCGCACTCACTCATGAGTGCCCTCACTCACACTCACTCGCACTCATTTCAAAGGCGTGAGTGCCAGTGCGAGTGAGTGCCAATGAGTGTGAGTGCAGGTGAGTGCGAGTGCGAGTGAGTGTCAGTGAGTGTGAGTGCAGGTGAGTGCGAGTGCGAGTGAGTGCCTGTGAGTGTGAGTGCAGGTGAGTGCGAGTGCGAGTGAGTGCCTGTGAGTGTGAGTGGAGGTGAGTGCGAGTGCGAGTGAGTGCCTGTGAGTGTGAGTGCAGGTGAGTGCGAGTGCGAGTGAGTGTCAGTGAGTGTGAGTGCAGGTGAGTGCGAGTGCGAGTGAGTGCCTGTGAGTGTGAGTGGAGGTGAGTGCCAGTGCGAGTGAGTGCCAATGAGTGTGAGTGCAGGTGAGTGCGAGTGCGAGTGAGTGTCAGTGAGTGTGAGTGCAGGTGAGTGGGAGTGCGAGTAAGTGCCTGTGAGTGTGAGTGGAGGTCAGTGCGAGTGCGAGTGAGTGCCAGGGAGTGTGAGTGCAGGTGAGTGCGAGTGTGAGTGAGTGCCTGTGAGTGTGAGTGAAAGTGAGTGCGAGTGCGCGTGAGTGCCAGTGAGCGTGAGTGCCAGTGACTATGAGTGAAAGCGAGTGCGAGTGCGAGTGCGCGCGAGTGCCAGTGAGCGTGAGTGGGAGTGCGAGTGAGAGCGAGTGCCGGTGGGTGTGAGTGGAGGTGAGTGCGAGTGAGTGCCGGTGAGTGTGAGTGCAGGTGAGTGCGAGTGAGTGCCGGTTAGTGTCAGTGCAGGTGAGTGCGAGTGCGAGTGAGTGCCTGTGAGTGTGAGTGGAGGTGAGTGCGAGTGCGAGTGAGTGCCAGTGAGTGTGAGTGCAGGTGAGTGCGAGTGCGAGTGAGTGCCTGTGAGTGTGAGTGGAGGTGAGTGCGAGTGCGAGTGAGTGCCAGTGAGTGTGAGTGCAGGTGAGTGCGAGTGCGAGTGAGTGCCTGTGAGTGTGAGTGGAGGTGAGTGCGAGTGCGAGTGAGTGCCAGTGAGTGTGAGTGCAGGTGAGTGCGAGTGCGAGTGAGTGCCTGTGAGTGTGAGTGGAGGTGAGTGCGAGTGCGAGTGAGTGCCAGTGAGTGTGAGTGCAGGTGAGTGCGAGTGCGAGTGAGTGCCTGTGAGTGTGAGTGGAGGTGAGTGCGAGTGCGAGTGAGTGCCAGTGAGTGTGAGTGCAGGTGAGTGCGAGTGCGAGTGAGTGCCTGTGAGTGTGAGTGGAGGTGAGTGCGAGTGCGAGTGAGTGCCAGTGAGTGTGAGTGCAGGTGAGTGCGAGTGCGAGTAAGTGCCTGTGAGTGTGAGTGGAGGTCAGTGCGAGTGCGAGTGAGTGCCAGGGAGTGTGAGTGCAGGTGAGTGCGAGTGTGAGTGAGTGTCAGTGGGTGTGAGCGGAGGTGAGTGCGAGTGCGAGTGAGTACCAGTGAGTGCGAGTGGAAGTGAGTGCGAGTGCGAGTGAGTGCCAGTGACTATGAGTGAAAGTGAGTGCGAGTGCGAGTGAGTGCCAGTGAGCGTGAGTGGGAGTGCGAGTGAGAGCGAGTGCCGGTGGGTGTGAGTGGAGGTGAGTGCGAGTGAGTACCGGTGAGTGTGAGTGCAGGTGAGTGCGAGTGAGTGCCGGTTAGTGTCAGTGCAGGTGAGTGCGAGTGCGAGTGAGTGCCAGGGAGTGTGAGTGCAGGTGAGTGCGAGTGTGAGTGAGTGTCAGTGGGTGTGAGCGGAGGTGAGTGCGAGTGCGAGTGAGTACCAGTGAGTGCGAGTGGAAGTGAGTGCGAGTGCGAGTGAGTGCCAGTGACTATGAGTGAAAGTGAGTGCGAGTGCGAGTGAGTGCCAGTGAGCGTGAGTGGGAGTGCGAGTGAGAGCGAGTGCCGGTGGGTGTGAGTGGAGGTGAGTGCGAGTGAGTGCCGGTGGGTGTGAGTGCAGGTGAGTGCGAGTGAGTGCCGGTTAGTGTCAGTGCAGGTGAGTGCGAGTGCGAGTGAGTGCCTGTGAGTGTGAGTGGAGGTGAGTGCGAGTGCGAGTGAGTGCCAGTGAGTGTGAGTGCAGGTGAGTGCGAGTGCGAGTGAGTGCCTGTGAGTGTGAGTGGAGGTGAGTGCGAGTGCGAGTGAGTGCCAGTGAGTGTGAGTGCAGGTGAGTGCGAGTGCGAGTAAGTGCCTGTGAGTGTGAGTGGAGGTCAGTGCGAGTGCGAGTAAGTGCCTGTGAGTGTGAGTGCAGGTGAGTGCGAGTGCGAGTGAGTGCCAGTGAGTGTGAGTGCAGGTGAGTGTGAGTGCGAGTGAGTACTGTGAGTGTGAGTGCAGGTGAGTGAGAGTGAGTGCCAGTGAGTGTGAGTGCAGGTGAGTGCGAGTGCGAGTGAGTACCAGTGAGTGTGAGTGCAGGTGAGTGCGAATGCGAGTGAGTGTCAGTGAGTGTGAGTGCAGGTGAGTGCGAGTGCGAGTGAGTGCCAGTGAGTGTGAGTGCAGGTGAGTGAGAGTGCGAGTGAGTACCAGTGAGTGTGAGTGCAGGTGAGTGCGAATGCGAGTGAGTGTCAGTGAGTGTGAGTGCAGGTGAGTGCGAGTGCGAGTGAGTGCCAGTGAGTGTGAGTGCAGGTGAGTGTGAGTGCGAGTGAGTACTGTGAGTGTGAGTGCAGGTGAGTGAGAGTGAGTGCCAGTGAGTGTGAGTGCAGGTGAGTGCGAGTGCGAATGAGTACCAGTGAGTGTGAGTGCAGGTGAGTGCGAATGCGAGTGAGTGTCAGTGAGTGTGAGTGCAGGTGAGTGCGAGTGCGAGTGAGTGCCAGTGAGTGTGAGTGCAGGTGAGTGAGAGTGCGAGTGAGTACCAGTGAGTGTGAGTGCAGGTGAGTGCGAGTGCGAGTGAGTACTGTGAGTGTGAACGTGAGTGAGTGCGGGGCCTGGAAAAAATTATCGTGAGTGCGTGTGAGTGAGTGTTCTCCCACACTGCCGACATATGGTATTGAGAATGTGTTGTTGTTGTTGTTGTTGTTGTTGCGTATCATGTGTGTGGCTCCTACCTACGATGGGGGATTGGCCAAGAAATGTGTTAAACTGCGGCAACTGTTTCCATGCCCCTTCTTCATAACTTTTTTTCGTTTATCCGTGAAGGCAAAACAACAAAACGAAAGCTCGCCTGCTGGATAATAATAATAATAATAATAATAATAATAATAATAATAATAATAATAATAATAATAATAATAATATTAGTAATAATAATAATAATAATAATAATAATAATAATAATGAAGGAGCCCGAATTGAAAACGTAGCTCTTTTATTTTACGAAGACATGTACTTTGAAAAAGGACGCAATAGTCTCGAATCAGCACACTTCATTTTACTCTCTAGTTTACTTTTCTGAGTTTTGGTACATGTGTGGGATGGTAGCACAGCTGAGTTGTACATCACTCATACATCCTTACATTTAGACGGCTTGTTCAGGTCTCTTGATGTGGATCCGCACAGCATACCTCTCGTTGACGGCAACCAAGGACCTCTCAAAAAGCTTAAGCCCATAGTCTGACTTCAGGTTGCCATGGTAGTAGCCGTCTTCATGATTATGTAACCCTTGGAGGTACTTTTCGATCACCTTCTGTTGGACAGGAGGCTCACTCATCGTTGCATTTCGCGCTTTCACAAGCGAAACAAAACAACATACGCCGCGAACATGATACGCGCGCCGACTTCTCACTCACGTGGAATGAGCTGATCCGAACTGAGGCGCCCCGCACACCAACCGCGCCGCCAAACAGAGAGAGAGAAAAAAGAAAATGGTGATACGTCATCGAGGCGAGGCCCCGCCTCTGCACCGATTTATTGTAAAAACAGTCGCACCCAACCTGCGGTGCTGGCTCGGGCACCGTGCGCCGGACTCCGAGAGCAAGGGTGACGTGGCGTCGCGGCGGTGCACTCTCAACTCACGCAGCACCTAACGCAGCAGCTGGCGTGCCCTTTCGCCCGCTCTGCTGCGTCGAGGCGCGACCGTGACGTGGGGTCGCAGCCAATGGGACTTTAGGCGCCGTTTCCCTGCTACAGACTACAGACGCCGGCTTTTTCACTCAGTAGACCATTTGACACATTCGCATCAATAAAGTCAAGAATGGGCGTGGAAGCCATTTAGCGGGTCGTTGTATTAAGTGCGCATGCAATCCCATGTTTCAGATGATAAAGTTCCTAGGAAACGGAAAGACTAAAAGTGATAGAGAAATAATTGAGGCATTTATTTATTACAATGGTCCGAAATAGCTTGTGTAAGCGCACCTCTCTTGACTTACCAGAAAATTAAATTGCCTTTTTGCATGATAGACTATTATTTTGTCCTGTGTATACATTTATGTACGCATGGCTATTCTTGGAAGGATACACAAGTTGGCGTCCTTCAAATAAAAGTTCTGTTGGCACTCAGCGCTTGTTCTGTGGTATTTATTTCTCTGCGTGTCTTTGTTCTAGTCATGCTGCTGGAGCTTAGCTCTAAATTCTAGGCTATTACATAAAAAAAACGCCACCTGAGGCACGGCGTAGCAGGAAGACTGCAGATTAATTTTGACCAGCTTGGGTTCGCTAACGTGCACCTAAAGTTAAGTACACCAACCCTTCCTCTCTCCTCCCCCATCGGAATGTCGCCGCCCCAGCCTGGATTGAACCAGCGACCTCGCGCTTAGCAGTGAAATGCCATTAGCCCCTGAGATGCTGAGTCGAGTCTAGTTATTTAAACAACGGTATGCCTCATTCTTCCTTGTGGCAATATTTATGAACACAAATGCACCAGCTGTAACAGGCGCCAAGTTTTTGCGAAACCATGGGATGCTAATGTGCAATATTCGAGATACCTCAAACCTCAATCAATGTCGGTGCATGTTATCGTATTTTCATCCAGCGGAAAATTTACGGTAATAATTGGAAGTGTTAAGAAAGCTGAAAAAAAAAACGGTATCACGTGTCCATGTGAGAAATGGATTGTGAGTGATGGCATAATGCTACTAGCTCAGCCTAGCTTTGCTATTCAAAAAGGCAAGGATCGCAGATGTCGTGAGATTTCGTAGGAGAGTACGAGACACTATACCGAATCGTACAAATATCCTCGATTTTCAGTCTCACATTGGAGCGCCAACGTCAAAGGAGTAACTGCGGGGTTTAACATCCATAAAAGGAACAGTGGGCTATGAGGGACACCGTAGTGGAAAGGGCTTCGGAATAACGTTGACCACTTGGCATTTTTCAACATGCTCTTAAACAATTGTGCTTGGCATAGGCGCCGACTACAGCGGGTGCTCCGGGGCTCATGCCCCCTCCAAAGTTTTCCGGGGGAAGTGTGTGCGTGTGTGTGTGTGCGTGCGCAAGTGTCATTGATATACTGTACGACGCCGAATAGTCATTTCCGTTCGAATGTAACGCATAACAGCACTATGGAAATCTCAAAGGTGAGTGACTGCCTGCAAGTGAGGACTGTTATTCCGAATGATTAGTTGGCTATATATAAATATATATAAATAAATAAATATATATATATATTGTTACGATGGGGTGCCTTTATTTTACAGATGAATTGGTGATAAGGGGCCGCGCCGACACCGAGTCGCTACCAAGACAAGCGCACTTCGTTCTCCTCTTCCTCCGTCCTTGCCGTAGCTTTTGCGTAACACTCCTCCCTTCACAGACGAAGCCCGCTGGGCGAGTAACTGTTACGTCCACTCGGAGTCACGTGGATGACAGCGTTTCAGGCGAGCGACGTGAACAAGCTGCGTCTTCTTAGACCGGTAGCCATTGGACACGAGCCGAGCAATCGAGTAGGTTACATCACTTAGGCGATCGGTGATGACGAAAGGCCCGGTGTAACGAGCCAGAAACTTCTGGCACAGTCCGCGCTTGCGAAGTGGTGTCCAAAGCCATACAATGTCCCCTTTGTCGTATGACACATTCTTATGTCTTGAATCGTAGCGGATCTTGGAGTGGTCCTGGGATGCCAACGTACGGAGTTGAGCTATGCGGCGTGCTTCCTCAGCGCGGCAGAGAGTCTGGGCAATAGAAGAGTCCCCATGAGGAGTAAAAGGTAGAATGGTGTCAAGGAAGTTGCGGGGTGGTCTAACATAAAGAAGATAGAAAGGGCTGTAGCCTGTAGTTTCATGCTTTGCGGTGTTGTAGGCGTATGTGATAAAAGGCAAGATGTCATCCCAATTTTTGTGCCTGGAATCCACGTACATCGAAAGCATGTTGGTCAAAGTTCTGTTAGTGCGCTCGACGAGACCATTTGTCTGTGGGTGATACGGGGTCGCGTGGCGAAACTGGCAAGCACAGAGACGCAACAGCTCTTCGACTACGTCGGCCACGAACTGGCGACCGCGATCACTCACAATAACACGAGGGGGTCCATGACGGAGTATAACGGAGGATAGGAGGAAGCTCGAAACATCAAGAGCCGTGGCCGTTGGCATCGCTGCGGTTTCAGCATAGCGCGTCAGATGGTCGACGCAGACTATAATCCAACGGTTGTCGTTTCTTGAGCGCGGGAATGGGCCGAGAAGATCCACTCCAACCATTTCGAAAGGAGATGATGGTGGCGCTACAGGGTGAAGGAGTCCGACCGGAGCAGTATTAGGGCGCTTGAATTGCTGGCACTTGTTACAACTGGCCACATACTTCTCTATATCCCGTCGCATACTGGTCCAGTAGAATCGGCCCTGAATCCGGTGGTATGTTCTGGTGAAACCCAGGTGCCCAGCGGTCGAGTCGTCGTGCATAGCACGGAGCACGTGGGTTCTTAAATTTTTAGGGACCACTAAGAGGAGGCGGGCACCATCAGCCGCATAATTCTTCTTGTAGAGCAGGCCACTTTGGATGACAAAGCCATTGTTGCCTGTTGGCTGAGCAGCTGAGGCGAAGAGGGCATCCAGGCTGCGGTCGTCACGCTGCTCTTCCCGGAAGGTGGCCAGATCAGGAAAAAGAATGTCGTCGATGGCGGCCAGAAACTCATCGAAATTGTCGGCGTCACATTCACTTGTTGGTAGAGGGAGCCTCGAAAGACAATCAGCGTCCGCATGATGTCTGCCACTCTTGTAACGGACTGCAAAGTCAAATTCCTGTAAACGTAGCGCCCATCGAGCAAGGCGGCCAGACGGGTCGCGGAGACCAACCAACCAACATAGTGAATGGTGGTCCGTAACGATTGTGAAGCGACGCCCGTAGAGATATGGCCGGAACTTCTGGACTGCAAAGACGACGGCAAGACACTCTTGCTCAGTGACGGTGTAATTTTGTTCGGCCCTGCTCAACGAACGGCTGGCGTAGGCAATGGCATGCTCGGCGTCACCAAAGCGCTGCACGAGGACGGCGCCGAGGCCGATTCCACTCGCGTCGGTGTGCAATTCTGTAGTGGCAGAGGGGTCAAAATGACGAAGTATGGGTCCAGAAGAGAGCAGGAACTTCAGTTGACGAAACGAGGAATCGCAATCTGCTGTCCAGGTGAAAGGGTTATCCTTGCGCAGCAATGAAGTCAGGGGGTAGGCAGTATCGGCAAAGTTGGGCACAAAACGTCGGAAGTACGAGCAAAGACCCAAGAAGCTCCTCAGCTCGCGTTGTGACTGCGGTTGTTTAAAGCCGCTAACTGCAGCGACCTTCTGTGGGTCTGGTCGTACCCCGTGCTTGTCCACCAGATGTCCTAGTACTAGCGCCTCTCGTTGGCCAAAGTGACATTTTTTTGAATTGAGTGTAAGGGCAGCTTGTTCAAGGCACGTCAGAACAACGTCCAGTCGATGGTTGTGTTCTGCAAAGGTGCGGCCAAAAATGACGACGTCGTCAAGATAACACAAACAAATCTCCCATTTCAGGCCGCGCAGTACCGTGTCCATAAACCTTTCGAATGTTGCAGGCGCGTTGCACAAACCGAAAGGCATGACGTTGAACTCAAACAAGCCGTCTGGGGTCACAAAAGCGGTTTTCTCTTTGTCAGCTGAATGCATGGGTATCTGCCAATAGCCTGATCGGAGGTCCACAGATGAAAAGTAGGATGCAGAATGAAGGCAGTCAATAACGTCATCGATCCGGGGAAGTGGATACACGTCCTTTTTCGTCACAGAATTGAGACGCCGGTAGTCGACACAAAACCTCCAGGACCCATCTTTCTTTTTCACGAGGATGACCGGCGCAGCCCAAGGGCTAGAGGAATCTTGGATGACGCCCTTGGCTAGCATGTCGTCGACCTGTTCAGCGATGATCTTGCGCTCTGACGCGGACACGCGGTAAGGCTTCTGCCTTATGGGATGCGCGGACCCCGTGTCAATCCTGTGGCGCGCCCGCGTAGTTGGAACGCGAACTTTGTTAGCGTTCTGCGCGAAATCAAATAATGACACATGTTTGCTAAGGACGCTGACCAGGGCTTGACGCTTCTCTGAAGACAGTGACTTGTTGATCATTCTGAGAAAAGGCAACGAGTCTTCAGGGACACCGGGGCCAGCCCCGTGCTCTCGGGATTCATGTGACGTGTCATCAGTTAAAGCGCCTATGCTGAGTCTGGTGTCCACTTCAAAAGAGGCGAGTCGCATACCGCTGGGTAGCACAACAGACTGGGAGGCTAAATTTGACACCCACAATGTAGTCGTTCCGCAGGCCACAGAGAGGACGCATCGAGGTACGAGCACACTTTTCTTCACTACCATCGAAGGCACAGGCTCAACAATTGCATCAAATGTATCGGCGTCGACACCGCAAGCAGCAACCCGAACTCTGGATACGGAACGTGCCGGTAAGACTGCATCTTCAATGACGGCGAGAGTGCATGAACAGGTAGCAGGTTGGTCGGCAAGCGAAGAGAGGAACAGCTCGCCAGTACCGCAGTCAACAGTGGCACCACACTGTTGTAGGAAATCGAGGCCAAGAATTACGTTGTGAGTGGATTGAGCAAGTACGGCAAATTCGGCTTGATACACCTTATCGGAGAAATAAACGTTCGCGGTGCACACTCCAATTGGTCGGAGCAACTCTCCACTCACAGCACGAAATGCATTAGCGTTATTCCAGCGGAACATCACTTTACGGCCTAGTCGGGTTTTGAAAGCCAAACTGATAACGGAGACACTCGCTCCCGTGTCCACTAAGGCCAACGTAGCGACATTGTCCACTAAAACATGAATCTTGTTATGACGCATGGTGACTGGCGGAGGCATAGGGGCGTGTAGCTGATGATGACTGGCGACCTCACCTCCATTGGTCGCGCCGCCTAGTTTCCCGGCGGCGGTGACGTGAGACGTCGTCGCGGAGATGGAGACCTGCGCTGGCGTGAAGGCGGTGGCGTCAAGCTCCGCACAGAAGCTGGAGAGTCACTACGGTGATGCGCCTGGTGGTTTGTCCTGCTATCGGAGTCAGAAGGCCAGCGTGTGCCGCCGCCGTGCCGGTTGCTACGCCGATAAAACGTGCGCGGTCGCTCATACGACGGTGGTGACATGCGTGGGCGATGAGGACAAAATCTGGCGACGTGACCGCGAATACCGCATTGGAAGCAGATGGGACGCTCACGGGGCGCACTAAAATTGTCATTAGCAGGATAACTGGCACGGTCATCCCACTCGTGAGAAACTGCAGGTGCTCTGGGTGAGTAACCGTCGTGGAACTTATAACTGGGATACGCGTTCAGAGTAGGGTTTGGCGCTCTTGAACGAGGAGCGAAGTTGTTGGCGTCTATGGAGGCGGCAGTGATGGACGTCTCACCGAAGTCGCAGTGAGAAAGGGGCTCTCGAACCCGCGGAGTAGAGAGGGAAGCCGCCTCACGTCGGTCAAGCTCTTCGCGCACCACTTGCCGAATAACTGACGCAAGGTCGGATGGAGTTGGGACCAGGTCAACACTGGCGACGTTAGTTACATTGGCCAGGCGGCCGAACTTCGGTGTGATACGCCGAGCTTTCAAGGCTTCAAACGTGCGGCAGTGTCGAATGACGTCGCTTACGGAGTCCAGACTGTCTTTGCCGATGAGGAACTGGTACACGTCCTCGGCGATCCCTTTTAGAAGATGACCAACTTTGTCCTCTTCTGTCATCTGAGGGTCCAGGGCCTTGCACAATTTCAGGACTTCCTCGATGTACGTCGTGCATGTTTCGCCGGGAACTTGGGCTCGCTGCATTAGGGTTTGTTCCGCACGCTTCTTTTTAGCTGCCGGATCTCCGAAGCACTTCTTGATTTCATCTACGAACCGTTCCCACGTCGTCATGCTTTCTTCGTGGTTTTCAAACCACACTGACGCGGTTCCCTTGAGGAAGAAGGCAACGTTGTTAAGCTGGGCGGTGGCATTCCAGCCATTGAACCGACTTGCGCGCTGGTAAAAGCTGAGCCATCCGTCCACGTCTTCCCCGGCTTTTCCGGCGAAGGTTCGTGGTTCGATGTAGGGCTGCCATTGGGAGCTGGAAGACGGCGGCGGGTTGTCGCCGTCGGAAGCCATCTCTGGTGGCAGACCGGCAATTCGGCGACTTCGGCGAAGCTCCACGGATTGCACTTCTGCGGGCGGTTGGTCGTCGTTGTTCGGGGACGCCGTTGTTGTACCCAGCACCGTCCACCAAAACTGTTACGATGGGGTGCCTTTATTTTACAGATGAATTGGTGATAAGGGGCCGCGCCGACACCGAGTCGCTACCAAGACAAGCGCACTTCGTTCTCCTCTTCCTCCGTCCTTGCCGTAGCTTTTGCGTAACAATATATATATATATGTGTGTGTGTGTGTGTGTGTGTGTGTGTGTGCCGTTCCTTTGTTTCGTTATGGTCGTTTGATAGTGCACCGGATAACTGAACGCAGCCGTTTATATTATACAAGCTGCAGAGTTGAGCGGTCATACGTTTGAGAACGGCATTACATTTATGCATAGAATATAGGATAAGCGTAACATGTTTTTCTCGGAAATCAGACTCGAGAATAATTTAGGTTGTTTATACCCCCTGCAATAAGCCGAAGAACGCAGCCGCCTCCTTTTGTCTTTTTCTTTTTTTAATATAAGCAAATTCTTCTTTACGTGGCAAAACCACGATATGATTATGAGGCACCCGGTTTAGTTTTTGCCACCTGGGGTTCTTTAACGCGCACCTAAATAGAAGTACACCGGTCTTTTTCCATTTAGTTCCCATCGAATTCCGCGACATGGATTGAACCCGCGAGCTCCAGTTTAGTAGCGCTACGCCGTATTCACGATATAGGCACTAATTAGCCTACCGCGCAGGCTTTTTTTTATTGCGATAGCAATTATATGGACACTTCAACCGGATTTCTGCCGTCGGCGTCGCCGTCGCCGTAGCCGTCGCCGTGAGGTTCCGTATAGATAAAATCTTCACCGCGCGCCGTATGCCCGAGCGGAAGCCTGCGGGGACGCGCGCTATCACGGAGAGCGAACGCAATCTCCCACGCGCAAGCAAGGAAGCGGGAAGCCAGCGCCGGAAGGAGATGGGGGGGGGGGGGGGGGCGCACTTCTCCTCTGCCAACAACCGCGCTCGTCGCTCGCCGCACCGTCTCTTATCTCCACACGGCTCTGACCTTTATGCACTGTGCTTTCGCCGCTCAGTTTCTGTTGAAGCGATAGACCGCACGTACCTTCGTCCGCTGTAGCGTATGGGCTTGCTGCCAGCGTTTTGACAGTCGTTGTCTGCAGTCATTCAGTGTGATCTATTCATGTTTGTTTGTGCGCGCTCACACCACGCTTGTTCATTCAGCTAGTAATAGTCGGGCCACATTTTCCAACTCACGCTACACATGTAATGCTGCCCGGATCGGCAGTGCAGCGCTACAGGTGTGTCCCTTCGCACGCGCGCTGCCCACTGGAAGCGCTTCTCATCAACACCACCGTTTCACACGCGCCTTCTCGTGGTCATCGAGTCTCTCTTCATGTCGGTCTACTTACGCCGCAGCACACCTGCTTACTTAATCAGCTCATGTTTACTACAATTCATATTGCTACCAAAGCCGCTCACCTTACTTCGTATGACATTGCTGTGTTGCTATCGCATTCATTGCATCGCCCTTACGGCGAAACTGTGACATTTTTTTCTTTTTTTTTCTTTTTTGAAGTATCGACTGGAAAAAAAAATTCCATGTACGGCTTACGGCCAAAGATTAGCTTATAGAATGGCTAACTAAAACCGTTTTCGGCGCTCGAGGTCCGACTGCAATAAATAACCCCGTACCAATTACTCCGCATTCTGTTTACTCCGCTTTCTTTCTTTCCTTCTCTTTCTTTTTTCTTTTGTTTTTTTTTTGAAGTGTTGACAGGGGAAAAAATTTCCACGTACGGCTTATATGGTCAAAGGTGAGCATATAGAATGACTAACAAAAACTGTCTTCGGCGCTCGAGGTCCTACCACAATAAATGACCCTGTACCTATTACTCCGCATTCTGTTACGCCAGGAAGGCGGAAACTTGAATGGAATGTTGCGGTGCAGTTTACTCTTTTTTTATCTATAACAATGCTTCCCGTAAATCTGAGTACAAAGCGCCGGATGGGGCAGATACATGCTGTTTACTTGTTTGAAGCGGCAAGCAGGAAGGTTACATGTGTTTCTCCGTCTGCATTTCACGAGACCTACTGATGGAAAACTATATGCGCAACAATACACACGAGAGATACATGCTGCTTGAAGAACGAGAAAAATATTTTTTCTACAAAGGGAACCATACAATAACACAGTAGAATGAAAGCCGACACTGCGGCCGCAATTCACGCGCAATCACCGAGCGGCATTAGAAAATAATAAAAAATAAATAAACAAGAGAAAGAAAATCAATTTATTCTTAGGGCATAAATACATGTCATATGCAATTATGAACCTCATTTGATCGGTCTGAACGCAAATACCAGCGCGCGAAGTAGTACGAATGACCCTGCTGAGCAGTATCGCCAGCAGTTTCCAACGGCGCGACCTTGATGCGGCCCAATCCAGTTCGACCGCAGCGCCGCCCCAGTATTTTTCCACGTCGGGCGCCTCATTGCAAAGCATGCGCCGCCCCAGCCGCTCGTCCCACTCGACCATATTCTAGTGCACTCTAGTGTGGTTGACCGTTCGACCACAACCAAGATGGTGGCAGTGCTTCTTCCGGAAAACCGGCGCACGCGCAGATCGGTCGGTGGGATCGGTCTATTGTCTCCTACTCTGAGGTCTTGCACAGAGTTTCCAGTGTAACTGTTATTAAAGGGAATATATATATATATATATATATATATATACAGGGTGTTTCAGCGAACACTTTCAAAAATTCTTAAAGGTTGCCTGTGGCAGATAGCACAATTCTAGTTGATGAGCTGGTCTGCTCGAAGAGGCGGACATTACTTGCACAAATTTGAAATGCATAATCAAATAATTAACAGAAATTCACTAACTAAGTTTTTAACTAATTGCCTGATGACCCATATTGCAATTTACAAATTGTAGCCGTGGTGTTCGCAAGGCGGATCCACTTGGAACGAATTCTCGGGATGACACCAGTTTCGAGATATTAATTAAAGAACTTTACGGAGAAATGCATTGGTGTTCCAGTTAGGTTCTTAACAAAACGTCACTTCATGCATTGAAGCTCAAAATTAACTGGAATGCCAATGCATTTCTCCGCAAAGTTCGGGAATTAATATCTCGAAACTGGTGTCATCCTGAGAATTATTTCTAAGTGGATCAGCCTCGTGAACTCCATGGCTACAATGTGTAAATTGCAATATGGGCCATCAGGTAATTATTTTAAAACTTAATTAGTGAATTTTTGTTATTTGTCGATTATGTATTTAATTTTTTTGTGCAAGTGATGTCCGCCTCTGCGAGTAGACCAGCTCATTAACTAGAATTGGGCTATCTGCCACAGGTAACCTTAAATAAATTTTGAAAGTGTTCGCTGAAACACCCTGTATATATATATATATATATATATATATATATATATATATTATAACCAGCTCTCCGAACCTCCCCATGTATGCATATATATATACTATATATATATATATACACACACAAATGGGAGGAGGGGGGGGGGTTCGGAAAGCTGAGCAGGCCCCCCCCCCCCCCCCCTCGGGAAAATCTAAACTTTGCGCCTATGGAGCTTGGATCTCTTTGAATTATGCCAGCGGACTGGCGATCAAACTCACTACACCACGCCTGCAGCATCGCATCGTCATAGTGCCAGATTTCGCTCTAGTATTCTGACTGCAGGAAACCCAGTGTGAGCATAGTCGGCTAGAATGGTATCACCAAACAACGCAGGCACGACGGAAGCCACATGTATCCCGTAATTGACCAAGCCGCGTGACGCGCACACGGAAACGAAAGCTTAACGCAGCGGATGTTCCTTGCGTCGCCGCGTGATCTTCGTGCTGCCGACTTTTATAGCCGTCCGTGCCTATCCGTGCCTAGCCTAGGCCCTCCGCAGCTGCGGTAAACGCGTTCCGGCGTGGTCTAGTGGCTAGGATATCTGGCTTTCACCCAGAAGGCCCGGGTTCGATTCCCGGCGTCGGAACAGCTTCGGTCTCATGGTGTAATGGTCAGCACTCTGGACTTTGAATCCAGCGATCCGAGTTCGAGTCTCGGTGAGACCTTTATTTTTGCGTTCGGTTCGCCTGGCAATTATCTGCGATATCTTGAGTAATATCTGATGAATCGTTCCATTTACAAGCGTTACTCCGGCATAGTAATTAGCTGTTCGCCAGCGTTCAAAGATTAGAAGGATCAAAAGCCTAATCAATTCATTTGCTATTAACTCGTTCTCGCCATTTAATTAGGTGACGGTACATCTAATTCGTTGTCATGGCAATGTCTGATGCGCCCGAAATGCACCAGCGTCAACACACGCTGAGTTCTTGCGAAACCGCCGGATGTTAAATTTTCAATTTGCGAAGTGACTGAACGATATTACATGTATTCGTATCTTAAGCAAGCATAACATTTACGTTTTGGATTGCGAACATTAAGAACGCTAAAAAAAAGGGGAGTCATCGGTGGTTGACATCGAAGAAAGACAAGGTCTTCCGGGCGGCATTAGCGTACCACGCGGTTTGTTGTTCCATGTTTTAGCACCTGGTTTTACCATATTTGTTATTCGGAATGGAAGCCCACGCAAAAGGCCTTCTCTATCTGCGATGCCAAACGTTCTTCAGTTGCCTTAACTTCATCTACGCCACCTGACCCAGCTTGACATAAAGCAATTAAACCTAACCTTCACTTAAATTTATGTTTTTACACTATTTTGTTGAGCGAAAGCACACTTTAGGTGCCGGTTCTAGGGGAGCGCCGCTGGAACGAGCACATGTGGACTTCATTTCGGCCTTTTTTCGCTAATTACGCATTATAACCGTTCCGTAGATAGATTTATGCTCCCTTAGTGCGTCTTTTTCGTTGCAAGCTTCGTTTTTACGCCCTTTTCGTTGTGCCATAAGCTCTATATAGAACGCCTCAAGTTGTCAAATTTACCAGACGGAAGTGCTTAGATAGCCAGATTCCACGAACCTCAAATCGATCTGAACTCGCTAAAGAAGACCTCGTATTCAAAATCGGTAGCACGGGTTCATTCAAGAAATGAATTCTTACCAGCGGCATTCTTCGGCCTTCGCAGGTGAGCTGTGCTAAAAAACGGAAAGTATCTCGGATATCAGTGACTGTAAAGAAAACCGAGAGCCTTTTAGAGGACTGTTTCGCAAGTGGTAATTGCCGCCGATCACAGTCATACCGTAGGCATGTCACGCAGTTTCTCGCGATATATTGTATGGTCATGTAAAAGCGATCAGTGACAGGACAATACATTAGGCGCTTTTACATGGTAGGCAAACACGCAAGTCATTTTGTGGTGTCCTGATAAAACAAAGGCGTTGCAAAATGATTAAATTATGTACAGAAGAAAAGGGTTTCGAGGGCTATAGAGCTTACTTGTTGCTAACGGTGTTACTAACGGCGCATTCGCGGAATCACTGCCCTCATCAATGGCTGTGATCAGGTCTTTCACCCGCTACCCAGGACAACAAAATGAAACAACAAGTCTAGCAATTTTAAATAACGCAATAAATGAATAAAAGAAAAAAGCTGTATACATCTTCGCTAAAAGTAATTAGGTGCGCAATAGGGTTAGTTGTGATGAACTACGCAAATAATATGTTTAAGCGTGCTTTGAAAGATACAGGATCACGAATCTCAACTATGTCGCTTGGTATGTTATTCCAATGCTGAATGGCACGTGGTAATGCTGCTGAATTGAAAGCGTTGGTTCGGCCAAAGAATTGTAATACTTCAAGTATAAAGCTTCACGTATGCTTATCCGGGGTAGTTGTGGCTCCGTGGCCATATATATGTCGATGTTCCTGAGCGCCAGGTTGAGGGTTCGGTTCCCAGCCACAGCGGTCGCATTACGACGACAGTTGAAATGCCAAAACACAAAATAAGCGTCCTCTATAATGACTAAAAGTTACTGATAACGAAGTGAAGGGGTCTTGTGTACGTACAATTAGCGTTGGCTCCAGCCTCACACATCTCTCCTTCGACCACTGTTAATCACTTGAAGTCTCTATCTTCTCGTCTGCTTGAAAGTATTATAATCCAGACAGAACATACCGAAACAATTCTTAACATATAGCGTCGCAGGTGCTCGTATCTTTCATACTGGCCAACTCTGCGTCACACAACGTAGGAATCATTCGTGATCGGTACAGCTTATAATGCGAACAATTTCTTGCTTTCTGCAGGGAATTTGCGGCATGTGGAGATATAATTATCTGAGCTCATCACCTTCTAAAAATGTCGCTGTCATACCTTAATCATCGTGCCCTGGTGTTGTCGTTGTCTACGCCGCCATATCGCCATCGTCATCGTCATGCCGATGTGGGCGTATATGCGTCATCACCGTCATACTATCGCCATGCCATTGTTTTCGTTGTCGTGTTCGCCGTCATCGTCATGTCTTCGCCGTCGTGGAGCCGTCTCGTCGTTGACGCTCCCTACAAGTTTGCGACAAACACGATTTCTCGCCTTAATGGATGGGGATGGATGAATGGATGAAGAATGAATGTGAGGAGCATGGGACAGAACTTATGCAGGTGCTAAGACCTGCTGTGATTAATTTTGTTCAAAGCAACGCGTCTGTTTTTGCAGGTTGCCCACAAGGTGCCCGCGGCGCCCAGCGACAAAGTCTTCGTCATTGAGGAGGTGTCTAGCAGCGTCGCTTCGCCCGTCGAGATCGGCAATCTAGGAAAATAGGCGAAGCCGGCGAAACCCACCAAACCGAAGGCGTCCGCCAAGGGTGGCGACAAAGCCAAGGTCTCCGAGGTGTCCGAGATCGAGGACGAGCTGCTGCGGAAGTTCGTGCGAGCCAAGCGGTGGAGAGCACCGAGGCCGACTTGGGCAAGGCCGGGGAGGACACCGATCTGGAACCTGCCGACGGATCCGAGCCCTCCGAGGTCGCCAAGCCTCCGCGTTCGCTCGATATCGCCGCGGCTGCAACGCGTTCTTAGTCTCGGCGATTTCGACATCCGCATTCCCGTCTGCGCCACCATACTCGTCACACGAACTCGGTTACTACGGTGGATCAGCAGACGACGCATGACAAACTAGGCCGGCTATTACTGGGCCCCTGAGCTCCTCCCTGGTCGCCCACGTACGCGCCGCAGTTCATCGCGCCTTCGTCGCCGTCGTACGCACCGTCCGCCTACCCGATGTCGCCGTACAACGCGCTGTCCCTCATGTCTGGCGCTGGAGGCTACATGCCGTACGCGCTTCCGGGATCGCCGTACTTGTCGCCGCCGATGATGCCACCAATGGTGACGTACCAGGCACCCAACAGGCCGCTAATGCCGATGCTGAGTTTCTACGGCTACCCATACGTGCCGCCGAGCTACCCCCGACTTCTCGTTCTACTCGGCCCCTTACCCGAGGCACGCACCATTCCCCTACGTTGGCGGCCTCGACCCGTACGAGGAACAGGCTGCAGAGGGCGGTGCCGCTGATGTTGCGCCGCATCAGGCAGGCTCTTCTTATCCCGGCCGACGGAGAGAAGTGAAGCCGCGTAAGGAGAAGCCACAGGCGAAAGCCAAGGCTAAAGAGCCGGCCTCGCCTGCCCCACAGGATCACAAGCCGGACAAAGGGCCGTAACGTAACGTACGGCCGTAACTTGGTGCTGTCTTTTCGGTTCTTTCAAAGTCCTCGTATAAGTCGTTTTCGCAACTTTCGTGAACGTTGTCTTATAGGAGATGATATTATTGAGACCGACGAGAAAATCAGAACGACATAGAGCCGCTCGCTACAGGCTAACCACCTACGGGCTAACAGCTTACCGCCGAGGACGATTTACCATCTCCGGTAATGCTGCCACAACCCTCCACGGCTGTCGTTCGAAAATTGGTCATTTTCACAACTAATGACCAATTTGTTGGTCAGCAATGACTACAAGCTTCTACATTGCTTCTACAAAAACATGTACAATAAAAGAAAAAGAAACAGAAACCTCTTGAAGTTGACGTAATAGCCGTGCCCATCTGAAGCGCCAAGTGTTGGCCTAACCTACGCGATTTACCTTTATTATGCCTTCATTCTAGTCGCATTCGCTTGGAATTTCGTGCAGTATAGCGCCTGTGATTGGCTGTTAGGCTTCGCAAGTGGCTTCACGTGACCTGGTATGCCAGTATTTCAAAGAACAT